>NC_054478.1:131942279-132192454 GCF_017639515.1 Carcharodon carcharias | reverse complement strand
CTACAGAACGGTGTGACTTCAGAACGGTGTGCTTCAGAACGGTGTGACTACAGAACGGTGTGACTTCAGAACGGTGTGACTTCAGAACGGCGTGCTTCAGAACGGTGTGATTTCAGAACGGTGTGCTTCAGAAAGGTGTTACTTCAGAACGGTGTGCTTCAGAACGGTGTGACTTCAGAGCGGCGTGACTTCAGAACGGTGTGACTTCAGAACGGTGTGACTTCAGAACGGCGTGACTTCAGAACAGTGTGACTTCAGAACGGTGTGCTTCAGAACGGTGTGAATAAAGAACGGTGTGACTTCAGAATGGTGTGCTTCAGAACGGCGTGAATTCAGAACGGTGTGACTTCAGAACGGCATGATTTCAGAACGGCGTGACTTCAGAACGGCATGATTTCAGAAGGGAGTGACTTCAGAACGTTGTGACTACAGAACGGTGTGACTACAGAATGGTGTGAATTCAGAACGGAGTGCTTCAGAACGGTATGAATACAGAACGGTGTGACTTCAGAACGGTGTGCTTCAGAACGGTGTATTTCAGAACGGTGTGATTTCAGAACGGCGTGACTTCCGAACGACGTGACTACAGAACGTTGTGACTTCAGACCGGTGTGCTTCAGAACGGTGTGCTTCAGAATGTTGTGAATTCAGAACGGTGTGACTTCAGAACGGTGTGACTTCAGAACGGCATGATTTCAGAACGGCGTGACTTCAGAACGGCATGATTTCAGAAAGGCGTGACTTAAGAACATTGTGACTTCAGAACGGTGTGACTTCAGAACGGTGTGCTTCAGAACGGTATGACTTCAGAACGGTGTGACTTCAGAACATTGTGACTTCAGAACGGCATGCTACAGAACGGTATGCTTCAGAACGGTGTGATATCAGAATGGTGTGCTTCAGAAAGGTGTTAATTCAGAACGGTGTGCTTCAGAACGGTGTGACTTCAGAGCGGCGTGACTTCAGAATGGTGTGCTTCAGAATGGTGTGACTTCAGAACAGCGTGACTTCAGAACGACGTGACTTCAGAACGGTGTGAATTCAGAACGGCGTGACTTCAGAACAGTGTGACTTCAGAACGGTGTGCTTCAGAACGGTGTGAATTCAGAACGGTGTGACTTCAGAACGGTGTGCTTCAGAACCGTGTGCTTCAGAACGGTGTGAATTCAGAACGGTGTGACTTCAGAACGGTGTGACTTCAGAACGGCGTGACTTCAGAACGGCATGATTTCAGAAGGGCCTGACTTCAGAACGGAATGATTTCAGAAGGGCGTGACTTAAGAACATTGTGACTTCAGAACGTTGTGACTACAGAACGGTGTGACTACAGAACGGAGTGACTTCAGAACGGTGTGACTTCAGAACGGTGTGACTTCAGAACGGCGTGCTTCAGAACGGTGTGCTTCAGAACGGTGTGATTTCAGAACGGTGTGCTTCAGAAAGGTGTTACTTCAGAACGGTGTGCTTCAGAACGGTGTGACTTCAGAGCGGCGTGACTTCAGAATGGTGTGCTTCAGAACGGTGTGCTTCAGAACGGTGTGATTTCAGAACGGTATGCTTCAGAACGGTGTGACTTCAGAACGGTGTGCTGCAGAACGGTGTGACTTCAGAACGGTGTGCTTTAGAACAGCGTGACTTCAGAACGGAGAGACTTCAGAACAGCGTGACTTTAGAACGGTGTGCTTCAGAACGGTGTGCTTCAGAACGGTGTGACTTCAGAACGGTGTGAATTCAGAAGGGCGAGACTTCAGAACGGTGTGCTTCAGAATGGTGTGATTTCAGAACAGTGTGCTTCAGAACGGTGTGCTTCAGAACGGTGTGACCTCAGAACGGTGTGCTTCTAAACGGTGTGACTTCAGAACGGTGTGACTTCAGAACGGCATGCTACAGAATGGTGTGCTTCAGAACGGTGTGATTTCAGAATGGTGTGCTTCAGAAAGGTGTTAATTCAGAACGGTGTGCTTCAGAACGGTGTGACTTCAGAGCGGCGTGACTTCAGAATGGTGTGCTTCAGAATGGTGTGACTTCAGAACAGCGTGACTTCAGAACAACGTGACTTCAGAACGGCGTGACTTCAGAACGGTGTGACTTCAGAACGGCGTGACTTCAGAACAGTGTGACTTCAGAACGGTGTGCTTCAGAACGGTGTGAATTCAGAACGGTGTGACTTCAGAACGGTGTGCTTCAGAACCGTGTGCTTCAGAACGGTGTGAATTCAGAACGGTGTGACTTCAGAACGGTGTGACTTCAGAATGGCATGATTTCAGAACGGCGTGACGTCAGAACGGCATGATTTCAGAAGGGCGTGACTTAAGAACATTGTGACTTCAGAACGGGGTGACTACAGAACGGTGTGACTTCAGAACGGTGTGCTTCAGAACGGTGTGACTACAGAACGGTGTGACTTCAGAACGGTGTGACTTCAGAACGGCGTGCTTCAGAACGGTGTGCTTCAGAACGTTGTGATTTCAGAACGGTGTGCTTCAGAAAGGTGTTACTTCAGAACGGTGTGCTTCAGAACGGTGTGACTTCAGAACGGTGTGACTTCAGAACGCTGTGACTTCAGAACAGTGTGCTTCAGAATGGTGTGACTTCTGAACGGTGTGCTTCAGAACGGTGAGACTTCAGAACGGTGTGCTTCAGAACGGTGAGACTTCTGAACGGTGTGCTTCAGAACGGTGTGAATTCAGAACGACGTGACTTAAGAACGGTGTGCTTCAGAACGGCGTGCTTCAGAACGGCGTGCTTCAGGACGGTGTGATTTCAGAATGGTGTGCTTCAGAAAGGTGTTACCTGAGAACGGTGTGCTTCAGAACGGTGTGACTTCAGAACAGTGTGATTTCAGAACGGTGTGACTTCAGAACGGTGTGACTTCAGAACGGCGTGCTACAGAACGGTGTGCTTCAGAACGGTGTGATTTCAGAATGGTGTGCTTCAGAAAGGTGTTAATTCAGAACGGTGTGCTTCAGAACGGTGTGACTTCAGAGCGGCGTGACTTCAGAATGGTGTGCTTCAGAATGGTGTGACTTCAGAACAGCGTGACTTCAGAACAGCGTGACTTCAGAACAGCGTGACTTCAGAACGGTGTGACTTCAGAACGGCGTGACTTCAGAACAGAGTGACTTCAGAACGGTGTGCTTCAGAACGGTGTGAATTCAGAACGGTGTGACTTCAGAACGGTGTGCTTCAGAACCGTGTGCTTCAGAACGGTGTGAATTCAGAACGGTGTGACTTCAGAACGGTGTGACTTCAGAACGGCGTGACTTCAGAACGGCGTGACTTCAGAACGGCATGATTTCAGAAGGGCGTGACTTAAGAACATTGTGACTTCAGAACGATGTGACTACAGAACTGTGTGACTTCAGAACGGTGTGCTTCAGAACGGTGTGACTACAGAACGGTGTGACTTCAGAACGGTGTGACTTCAGAACGGTGTGACTTCAGAAAGGTGTGCTTCAGAACGGTGTGCTTCAGAACGGTATGACTTCAGAGCAGCGTGACTTCAGAATGGTGTGCTTCAAAATGGTGTGACTTCAGAACAGCGTGACTTCAGAACAGCGTGACTTCAGAACGGCGTGACTTCAGAACGGTGTGACTTCAGAACGGCGTGACTTCAGAACAGTGTGACTTCAGAATGGTGTGCTTCAGAACGGTGTGAATTCAGAACGGTGTGACTTCAGAATGGTGTGCTTCAGAACGGTGTGAATTCAGAACGGTGTGACTTCAGAACGGCATGATTTCAGAACGGCGTGACTTCAGAACGGCATGATTTCAGAAGGGAGTGACTTCAGAACGTTGTGACTACAGAACGGTGTGACTACAGAATGGTGTGAATTCAGAACGGAGTGCTTCAGAACGGTGTGAATACAGAACGGTGTGACTTCAGAACGGTGTGCTTCAGAACGGTGTGATTTCAGAACGGCGTGACTTCAGAACGTCGTGACTTCAGACCGCTGTGCTTCAGAACGGTGTGCTTCAGAACAGCGTGACTTCAGAAAGGTGTGACTTCAGAACGCTGTGACTTCAGAACGGTGTGCTTCAGAACGGTGTGACTTCAGAACGGTGTGATTTCAGAACGGTGTGCTTCAGAACGGTGTGACTTCTGAACGGTGTGCTTCAGATCGGTGAGACTTCAGAACGGTGTGCTTCAGAACGGTGTGACTTCAGAACGGTGTGACTTCGGAACGGCATGATTTCAGAATGGCGTGACTTCAGAACGGCATGATTTCAGAAGGGCGTGACTTAAGAACATTGTGACTTCAGAACGGGTTGACTACAGAACGGTGTGACTTCAGAACGGTGTGCTTCAGAACGGTGTGACTACAGAACGGTGTGACTTCAGAACGGTGTGACTTCAGAACGGCGTGCTTCAGAACGGTGTGATTTCAGAACGGTGTGCTTCAGAAAGGTGTTACTTCAGAACGGTGTGCTTCAGAACGGTGTGACTTCAGAGCGGCGTGACTTCAGAACGGCGTGACTTCAGAACGGTGTGACTTCAGAACGGCGTGACTTCAGAACAGTGTGACTTCAGAACGGTGTGCTTCAGAACGGTGTGAATAAAGAACGGTGTGACTTCAGAATGGTGTGCTTCAGAACGGCGTGAATTCAGAACGGTGTGACTTCAGAACGGCATGATTTCAGAACGGCGTGACTTCAGAACAGCATGATTTCAGAAGGGAGTGACTTCAGAACGTTGTGACTACAGAACGGTGTGACTACAGAATGGTGTGAATTCAGAACGGAGTGCTTCAGAACGGTATGAATACAGAACGGTGTGACTTCAGAACGGTGTGCTTCAGAACGGTGTATTTCAGAACGGTGTGATTTCAGAACGGCGTGACTTCCGAACGACGTGACTACAGAACGTTGTGACTTCAGACCGGTGTGCTTCAGAACGGTGTGCTTCAGAATGTTGTGAATTCAGAACGGTGTGACTTCAGAACGGTGTGACTTCAGAACGGCATGATTTCAGAACGGCGTGACTTCAGAACGGCATGATTTCAGAAAGGCGTGACTTAAGAACATTGTGACTTCAGAACGGTGTGACTTCAGAACGGTGTGCTTCAGAACGGTATGACTTCAGAACGGTGTGACTTCAGAACGGTGTGACTTCAGAACGGCATGCTACAGAACGGTATGCTTCAGAACGGTGTGATATCAGAATGGTGTGCTTCAGAAAGGTGTTAATTCAGAACGGTGTGCTTCAGAACGGTGTGATTTCAGAACGGTGTGCTTCAGAAAGGTGTTACTTCAGAACGGTGTGCTTCAGAACGGTGTGACTTCAGAGCGGTGTGACTTCAGAACGACGTGACTTCAGAACGGTGTGACTTCAGAACGGCGTGACTTCAGAACAGTGTGACTTCAGAACGGTGTGCTTCAGAACGGTGTGAATTCAGAACGGTGTGACTTCAGAACGGTGTGCTTCAGAACCGTGTGCTTCAGAACGGTGTGAATTCAGAACGGTGTGACTTCAGAACGGTGTGACTTCAGAACGGCGTGACTTCAGAAGGGCGTGACTTCAGAACGGAATGATTTCAGAAGGGCGTGACTTAAGAACATTGTGACTTCAGAACGGTGTGACTACAGAACGGTGTGACTACAGAACGGTGTGACTTCAGAACGGTGTGACTTCAGAACGGTGTGACTTCAGAACGGCGTGCTTCAGAACGTTGTGCTTCAGAACGGTGTGATTTCAGAACGGTGTGCTTCAGAAAGGTGTTACTTCAGAACGGTGTGCTTCAGAACGGTGTGACTTCAGAGCGGCGTGACTTCAGAATGGTGTGCTTCAGAACGGTGTGCTTCAGAACGGTGTGATTTCAGAACGGTGTGCTTCTGAACGGTGTGACTTCAGAACGGTGTGCTTTAGAACAGCGTGACTTCAGAACGGAGAGACTTCAGAACAGCGTGACTTTAGAACGGTGTGCTTCAGAACGGTGTGCTTCAGAACGGTGTGACTTCAGAACAGTGTGAATTCAGAAGGGCGAGACTTCAGAACGGTGTGCTTCAGAATGGTGTGATTTCAGAACAGTGTGCTTCAGAACGGTGTGCTTCAGAACGGTGTGACCTCAGAACGGTGTGCTTCTAAACGGTGTGACTTCAGAACGGTGTGACTTCAGAACGGCATGCTACAGAATGGTGTGCTTCAGAACGGTGTGATTTCAGAATGGTGTGCTTCAGAAAGGTGTTAATTCAGAACGGTGTGCTTCAGAACGGTGTGACTTCAGAGCGGCGTGACTTCAGAATGGTGTGCTTCAGAATGGTGTGACTTCAGAACAGCGTGTCTTCAGAACAACGTGACTTCAGAACGGCGTGACTTCAGAACGGTGTGACTTCAGAACGGCGTGACTTCAGAACAGTGTGACTTCAGAACGGTGTGCTTCAGAACGGTGTGAATTCAGAACGGTGTGACTTCAGAACGGTGTGCTTCAGAACCGTGTGCTTCAGAACGGTGTGAATTCAGAACGGTGTGACTTCAGAACGGTGTGACTTCAGAACGGCATGATTTCAGAACGGCGTGACTTCAGAACGGCATGATTTCAGAAGGGCGTGACTTAAGAACATTGTGACTTCAGAACGGGGTGACTACAGAACGGTGTGACTTCAGAACGGTGTGCTTCAGAACGGTGTGACTACAGAACGGTGTGACTTCAGAACGGTGTGACTTCAGAACGGCGTTCTTCAGAACGGTGTGCTTCAGAACGGTGTGATTTCAGAACGGTGTGCTTCAGAAAGGTGTTACTTCAGAACGGTGTGCTTCAGAACGGTGTGACTTCAGAACGGTGTGACTTCAGAACGCTGTGACTTCAGAACGGTGTGCTTCGGAATGGTGTGACTTCTGAACGGTGTGCTTCAGAACGGTGAGACTTCAGAACGGTGTGCTTCAGAACGGTGAGACTTCTGAACGGTGTGCTTCAGAACGGTGTGAATTCAGAACGACGTGACTTAAGAACGGTGTGCTTCTGAACGGCGTGCTTCAGGACGGTGTGATTTCAGAATGGTGTGCTTCAGAAAGGTGTTACCTGAGAACGGTGTGCTTCAGAACGGTGTGACTTCAGAACAGTGTGATTTCAGAACGGTGTGACTTCAGAACGGTGTGACTTCAGAACGGCGTGCTACAGAACGGTGTGCTTCAGAACGGTGTGATTTCAGAATGGTGTGCTTCAGAAAGGTGTTAATTCAGAACGGTGTGCTTCAGAACGGTGTGACTTCAGAGCGGCGTGACTTCAGAATGGTGTGCTTCAGAATGGTGTGACTTCAGAACAGCGTGACTTCAGAACAGCGTGACTTCAGAACAGCGTGACTTCAGAACGGTGTGACTTCAGAACGGCGTGACTTCAGAACAGAGTGACTTCAGAACGGTGTGCTTCAGAACGGTGTGAATTCAGAACGGTGTGACTTCAGAACGGTGTGCTTCAGAACCGTGTGCTTCAGAACGGTGTGAATTCAGAACGGTGTGACTTCAGAACGGTGTGCTTCAGAACGGTGTGCTTCAGAACGGTGTGACCACAGAACGGTGTGCTTCTGAACGTTGTGACTAATGAACGGTGTGACTTTAGAATGGTGTGACTTTAGAATGATGTGACTTCAGAACGGAGTGAACTCAGAATTGTGTGACTTCAGAACAGTGTGACTTTAGAATGATGTGACTTCGGAACAGTGTGCTTCAGAACGGTGTGACCTCAGGACGGTGTGCTTCAGAACGGTGTGCTTCAGAATGGCGAGACTTCAGAACGGTGTGACTTCAGAACAGCGAGACTTCAGAATGAGGAGACTTCAGAACGGTGTGACTTCAGAACGGTGTGACCTCAGGACGGTGTGCTTCAGAACGGTGTGCTTCAGAATGGCGAGACTTCAGAACGGTGTGACTTCAGAACAGCGAGACTTCAGAATGGCGTGACTTCAGAACTGTGTGTTCAGAACGGTGTGCTTCAGAACGGTGTGACTTCAGAATGGTGAGACTTCAGAAAGGAGTGATTTCAGAACGGTGTGACTTCAGAAAAGTGTGCTTCACAATGGCATGACTTCAGAATGGCGTGACTTCAGAACGGTGTGACTTCAGAAAGGTGTGATTTCAGAACTGTGTGACTTCAGAACGGTGTGCTTCAGAACGGCGTGACTTCAGAATGGTGTGATTTCAGAACGGTGTGACTTCAGAACAGTAGGACTTCAGAAAGGTGTGATTTCAGAACTGTGTGATTTCACAATGGTGTGCTTCAGAACGGCGTGACTTCAGAATGGCATGATTTCAGAACGGTGTGAATTCAGAACGGTGTGACTTAAGAACGGTGTGACTTCAGAACGGCCTGACTTCAGAACGGCATGGTTTCAGAAGGGCGTGACTTCAGAACGGAATGATTTCAGAAGGGCGTGACTTAAGAACATTGTGACTTCAGAACGGTGTGACTACAGAACGGTGTGACTACAGAACGCTGTGACTTCAGAACGGTGTGACTTCAGAACGGTGTGACTTCAGAACGGCGTGCTTCAGAACGGTGTGCTTCAGAACGGTGTGATTTCAGAACGGTGTGCTTCAGAAAGGTGTTACTTCAGAACGGTGTGCTTCAGAACGGTGTGACTTCAGAGCGGCGTGACTTCAGAATGGTGTGCTTCAAAATGGTGTGACTTCAGAACAGCGTGACTTCAGAACAGCGTGACTTCAGAACAGCGTGACTTCAGAACGGCGTGACTTCAGAACGGTGTGAATTCAGAACGGTGTGACTTCAGAATGGTGTGCTTCAGATCGGAGTGAATTCAGAACGGTGTGACTTCAGAACGGCATGATTTCAGAACGGCGTGACTTCAGAACGGCATGATTTCAGAAGGGAGTGACTTCAGAACGTTGTGACTACAGAACGGTGTGACTACAGAATGGAGTGAATTCAGAATGGTGTGAATACAGAACGGTGTGACTTCAGAATGGTGTGCTTCAGAACGGTGTGATTTCAGAACGGTGTGATTTCAGAACGGTGTGATTTCAGAACGGCGTGACTTCAGAACGTCGTGACTTCAGAACGTTGTGACTTCAGACCGGTGTGCTTCAGAACGGCGTGACTTCAGAACGGTGTGACTTCAGAACGCTGTGACTTCAGAGCGGTGTGCTTCAGAATGGTGTGACTTCTGAACGGTGTGCTTCAGAACGGTGAGACTTCAGAACGGTGTGCTTCAGAACGGTGAGACTTCTGAACGGTGTGCTTCAGAACGGTGTGAATTCAGAACGGTGTGACTTCAGAATGCTGTGCTTCAGATCGGAGTGAATTCAGAACGGTGTGACTTCAGAACGGCATGATTTCAGAACGACGTGACTTAAGAACGGTGTGCTTCAGAACGGCGTGCTTCAGAACGGCGTGCTTCAGGACGGTGTGATTTCAGAATGGTGTGCTTCAGAAAGGTGTTACTTGAGAACGGTGTGCTTCAGAACGGTGTGACTTCAGAACAGTGTGATTTCAGAACGGTGTGACTTCAGAACGGTGTGACTTCAGAACGGCGTGCTACAGAACGGTGTGCTTCAGAACGGTGTGATTTCAGAATGGTGTGCTTCAGAAAGGTGTTAATTCAGAACGGTGTGCTTCAGAACGGTGTGACTTCAGAGCGGCGTGACTTCAGAATGGTGTGCTTCAGAATGGTGTGACTTCAGAACAGCGTGACTTCAGAACAGCGTGACTTCAGAACAGCGTGACTTCAGAACGGTGTGACTTCAGAACGGCGTGACTTCAGAACAGAGTGACTTCAGAAAGGTGTGCTTCAGAACGGTGTGAATTCAGAACGGTGTGACTTCAGAACGGTGTGCTTCAGAACCGTGTGCTTCAGAACGGTGTGAATTCAGAATGGTGTGACTTCAGAATGGTGTGACTTCAGAACGGCGTGACTTCAGAACGGCGTGACTTCAGAACGGCATGATTTCAGAAGGGCGTGACTTAAGAACATTGTGACTTCAGAACGGTGTGACTACAGAACTGTGTGACTTCAGAACGGCGTGACTTCAGAACGTCGTGACTTCAGACCGGTGTGCTTCAGAACGGTGTGCTTCAGAACGGCGTGACTTCAGAACGGTGTGACTTCAGAACGCTGTGACTTCAGAACGGTGTGCTTCAGAACGGTGTGACTTCAGAACGGTGTGATTTCAGAACAGTGTGCTTCAGAACGGTGTGACTTCTGAACGGTGTGCTTCAGATCGGTGAGACTTCAGAACGGTGTGCTTCAGAACGTTGAGACTTCTGAACGGTGTGCTTCAGAACGGTGTGAATACAGAACGACGTGACTGAAGAACGGTGTGCTTCAGAATGGTGTGACGTAAGAACGGTGTGCTTCAGAACGGTGTGCTTCAGAACGGTGTGCTTCAGAACGGCGTGACTTCAGAACGGTGTGCTTCAGAACGATGTGACTTCAGAACGGTGTGACTTCAGGACGGTGTGCTTCAGAGCAGTGTGCTTCAGAATGGTGTGCTTCAGAATGGGGTGACTTCAGAACGGTGTGCTTCAGAATGGTGTGACTTCAGAACGGTGTGCTTCAGAACGGTGTGACTTCAGAACGGTGTGCTTTAGAACAGCGTGACTTCAGAACGGAGAGACTTCAGAACAGCGTGACTTTAGAACGGTGTGCTTCAGAACGGTGTGCTTCAGAACGGTGTGACTTCAGAACGGTGTGAATTCAGAAGGGCGAGACTTCAGAACGGTGTGCTTCAGAATGGTGTGATTTCAGAACAGTGTGCTTCAGAACGGTGTGCTTCAGAACGGTGTGACTACAGAACGGTGTGACTTCAGAACGGCATGATTTCAGAAAGGCGTGACTTAAGAACATTGTGACTTCAGAACGGTGTGACTACAGAATGGTGTGAATTCAGAACGGAGTGCTTCAGAACGGTGTGAATACAGAACGGTGTGACTTCAGAACGGTGTGCTTCAGAACGGTGTGATTTCAGAGCGGTGTGCTTCAGAACGGTGTGACTTCAGAACGGCGTGACTTCAGAACGTCGTTTCTTCAGACCGGTGTGCTTCAGAACGGTGTGCTTCAGAATGGTGTGCTTCAGAACTGTGTGACTTCAGAACGGTGTGCTTCAGAACGGTGTGCTTCAGAACAGCGTGACTTCAGAACGACGAAACTACAGAACAGCGTGACTTCAGAACAGTGTGCTTCAGAACGGTGTGCTTCAGAATGGTGTGCTTCAGAACGGTGTGATTTCAGAACGGTATGCTTCAGAACGGTGTGACTTCAGAACGGTGTGCTGCAGAACGGTGTGACTTCAGAACGGTGTGCTTTAGAACAGCGTGACTTCAGAACGGAGAGACTTCAGAACAGCGTGACTTTAGAACGGTGTGCTTCAGAACGGTGTGTTTCAGAACGGTGTGACTTCAGAACGGTGTGAATTCAGAAGGGCGAGACTTCAGAACGGTGTGCTTCAGAATGGTGTGATTTCAGAACAGTGTGCTTCAGAACGGTGTGCTTCAGAACGGTGTGACCTCAGAACAGTGTGAATTCAGAATGGTGTGACTTTAGAATGATGTGACTTCATAATGGTGTGACCTCAGAACGGTGTGCTTCAGAACAGTGTGCTTCAGAACGGTGTGCTTCAGAACGGTGTGACCTCAGAGCGGTGTGCTTCTGAACGTTGTGACTAATGAACGGTGTGACTTTAGAATGGTGTGACTTTAGAATGATGAGACTTCAGGACGGAGTGAACTCAGAATTGTGTGACTTCAGAACAGTGTGACTTTAGAATGATGTGACTTCGGAACAGTGTGCTTCAGAACGGTGTGACCTCAGAACGGTGTGCTTCAGAACGGTGTGACCTCAGGACGGTGTGCTTCAGAACGGTGTGCTTCAGAATGGCGAGACTTCAGAACGGTGTGACTTCAGAACAGCGAGACTTCAGAATGAGGAGACTTCAGAACGGTGTGACTTCAGAACGGTGTGACTTCAGGACGGTGTGCTTCAGAACGGTGTGCTTCAGAATGGCGAGACTTCAGAACGGTGTGACTTCAGAACAGCGAGACTTCAGAATGGCGTGACTTCAGAACGGTGTGACTTCAGAACGGTGTGCTTCAGAATGGCGAGATTTCAGAACGGTGTGACTTCAGAACAGCGAGACTTCAGAATGGCGTGACTTCAGAACGGTGTGCTTCAGAACGGTGTGCTTCAGAACGGTGTGACTTCAGAATGGTGAGACTTCAGAAAGGAGTGATTTCAGAACGGTGTGACTTCAGAAAAGTGTGCTTCACAATGGCATGACTTCAGAATGGCGTGACTTCAGAACGGTGTGACTTCAGAAAGGTGTGATTTCAGAACTGTGTGACTTCAGAACGGTGTGCTTCAGAACGGCGTGACTTCAGAATGGTGTGATTTCAGAACGGTGTGACTTCAGAACAGTAGGACTTCAGAAAGTTGTGATTTCAGAACTGTGTGATTTCACAATGGTGTGCTTCAGAACGGCGTGACTTCAGAATGGCATGATTTCAGAACGGTGTGAATTCAGAACGGTGTGACTTAAGAACGGTGTGCTTCAGAATGGTGTGACGTAAGAACGGTGTGCTTCAGAATGGTGTGACTTCAGAACGGTGTGCTTCAGAACGGTGTGCTTCAGAACGGCGTGACTTCAGAACGGTGTGCTTCAGAACGATGTGACTTCAGAACGGTGTGACTTCAGGACAGTGTGCTTCAGAACAGTGTGCTTCAGAATGGTGTGCTTCAGAATGGGGTGATTTCAGAACGGTGTGCTTCAGAATGGTGTGACTTCAGAACGGTGTGCTTCAGAACGGTGTGCTTCAGAACGGTGTGTTTCAGAACGGCGTGACTTCAGAACGGTGTGCTTCAGAACGGTGTGACTTCAGAATGGTGAGACTTCAGAAAGGAGTGATTTCAGAACGGTGTGACTTCAGAAAAGTGTGCTTCACAATGGCATGACTTCAGAATGGCGTGACTTCAGAACGGTGTGACTTCAGAAAGGTGTGATTTCAGAACTGTGTGACTTCAGAACGGTGTGCTTCAGAACGGCGTGACTTCAGAATGGTGTGATTTCAGAACGGTGTGACTTCAGAACAGTAGGACTTCAGAAAGGTGTGATTTCAGAACTGTGTGATTTCACAATGGTGTGCTTCAGAACGGCGTGACTTCAGAATGGCATGATTTCAGAACGGTGTGAATTCAGAACGGTGTGACTTAAGAACGGTGTGCTTCAGAATGGTGTGACGTAAGAACGGTGTGCTTCAGAATGGTGTGACTTCAGAACGGTGTGCTTCAGAACGGTGTGCTTCAGAACGGCGTGACTTCAGAACGGTGTGCTTCAGAACGATGTGACTTCAGAACGGTGTGACTTCAGGACAGTGTGCTTCAGAACAGTGTGCTTCAGAATGGTGTGCTTCAGAATGGGGTGATTTCAGAACGGTGTGCTTCAGAATGGTGTGACTTCAGAACGGTGTGCTTCAGAACGGTGTGCTTCAGAACGGTGTGTTTCAGAACGGCGTGACTTCAGAACGACGTGACTTCAGAACGTCGTGACTTCAGAACGGTGTGCTTCAGAACGGTGTGTCTTCAGAATGATGTGACTTCAGAACGGTGTGCTTCAGAACGGAGTGCTTCAGAACGGTATGCTTCAGAAAGTGTGACTTCAGAACGGTGTGCTTCAGAACAGCGTGATTTCAGAACGGCGAGACTTCAGAACAGCATGACTTCAGAGAGGTGTGCTCCAGAACGGTGTGCTTCAGAATGGTGTGACTTCAGAACGGTGTGACTTCAGAACGGTGTGACTTCAGAACGGTGTGACTACAGAACGGTGTGCTTCAGAACGGTGTGATTTCAGAATGTTGTGCTTCAGAAAGGTGTTAATTCAGAACGGTGTGCTTCAGAACGGTGTGCTTCACAATGGCATGACTTCAGAATGGCGTGACTTCAGAACGGTGTGCTTCAGAACGGTGTGACTTCAGAATGGTGAGACTTCAGAAAGGAGTGATTTCAGAACGGTGTGACTTCAGAACGGCGTGCTTCAGAACGGCGTGACTTCAGAACAGCATGATTTCAGAAGGGCGTGACTTAAGAACATTGTGACTTCAGAACGGTGTGACTACAGAACGGTGTGACTTCAGAATGGTGTGCTTCAGAACGGTGTGCTTCAGAACGGTGTGTTTTAGAACGGCGTGACTTCAGAACGTTGTGACTACAGAACGGTGTGACTACAGAATGGTGTGAATTCAGAACGGTGTGCTTCAGAACGGTGTGAATACAGAACGGTGTGACTTCAGAACGGTGTGCTTCAGAACGGTGTGATTTCAGAGCGGTGTGATTTCAGAACGGCGTGACTTCAGAACGTCGTGACTTCAGACCGGTGTGCTTCAGAACGGTGTGCTTCAGAATGGTGTGCTTCAGAACTGTGTGACTTCAGGACGGTGTGCTTCAGATCGGTGTGCTTCAGAACAGCGTGACTTCAGAACGACGAAACTACAGAACAGCGTGACTTCAGAACAGTGTGCTTCAGAACGGTGTGCTTCAGAACGATGTGATTTCAGAACGGTATGCTTCAGAACGGTGTGACTTCAGAACGGTGTGCTGCAGAACGGTGTGACTTCAGAACGGTGTGCTTTAGAAAAGCGTGACTTCAGAACGGAGAGACTTCAGAACGTCGTGACTTCAGACCGGTGTGCTTCAGAACGGTGTGCTTCAGAATGGTGTGCTTCAGAACTGTGTGACTTCAGAACGGTGTGCTTCAGAACGGTGTGCTTCAGAACAGCGTGACTTCAGAACGACGAAACTACAGAACAGCGTGACTTCAGAACAGTGTGCTTCAGAACGGTGTGCTTCAGAACGGTGTGATTTCAGAACGGTATGCTTCAGAACGGTGTGACTTCAGAACGGTGTGCTGCAGAACGGTGTGACTTCAGAACGGTGTGCTTTAGAACAGCGTGACTTCAGAACGGAGAGACTTCAGAACAGCGTGACTTTAGAACGGTGTGCTTCAGAACGGTGTGCTTCAGAACGGTGTGACTTCAGAATGGTGTGAATTCAGAAGGGCGAGACTTCAGAACGGTGTGCTTCAGAATGGTGTGATTTCAGAACAGTGTGCTTCAGAACGGTGTGCTTCAGAACGGTGTGACCTCAGAACGGTGTGCTTCTAAACGGTGTGACTTCAGAACGGTGTGAATTCAGAATGGTGTGACTTTAGAATGATGTGACTTCATAATGGTGTGACCTCAGAACGGTGTGCTTCAGAACAGTGTGCTTCAGAACGGTGTGCTTCAGAACGGTGTGACCTCAGAACGGTGTGCTTCAGAACGGTGTGACCTCAGGACGGTGTGCTTCAGAACGTTGTGACTAATGAACGGTGTGACTTTAGAATGGTGTGACTTTAGAATGATGTGACTTCAGGACGGAGTGAACTCAGAATTGTGTGACTTCAGAACAGTGTGACTTTAGAATGATGTGACTTCGGAACAGTGTGCTTCAGAACGGTGTGACCTCAGAACGGTGTGCTTCAGAACGGTGTGACCTCAGGACGGTGTGCTTCAGAACGGTGTGACCTCAGGACGGTGTGCTTCAGAACGGTGTGCTTCAGAATGGCGAGACTTCAGAACGGTGTGACTTCAGAACAGCGAGACTTCAGAATGGGGAGACTTCAGAACGGTGTGACTTCAGAACGGTGTGCGTCAGAATGGCGAGACTTCAGAACGGTGTGACTTCAGAACAGCGAGACTTCAGAATGAGGAGACTTCAGAACGGTGTGACTTCAGAACGGTGTGACCTCAGGACGGTGTGCTTCAGAACGGTGTGCTTCAGAATGGCGAGACTTCAGAACGGTGTGACTTCAGAACAGCGAGACTTCAGAATGGCGTGACTTCAGAACGGTGTGACTTCAGAACGGTGTGCTTCAGAACGGTGTGACTTCAGAATGGTGAGACTTCAGAAAGGAGTGATTTCAGAACGGTGTGACTTCAGAAAGGTGTGATTTCAGAACTGTGTGACTTCAGAACGGTGTGCTTCAGAACGGCGTGACTTCAGAATGGTGTGATTTCAGAACGGTGTGACTTCAGAACAGTAGGACTTCAGAAAGGTGTGATTTCAGAACTGTGTGATTTCACAATGGTGTGCTTCAGAACGGCGTGACTTCAGAATGGCATGATTTCAGAACGGTGTGAATTCAGAACGGTGTGACTTAAGAACGGTGTGCTTTAGAATGGTGTGACGTAAGAACGGTGTGCTTCAGAATGGTGTGACTTCAGAACGGTGTGCTTCAGAACGGTGTGCTTCAGAACGGCGTGACTTCAGAACGGTGTGCTTCAGAACGATGTGACTTCAGAACGGTGTGACTTCAGGACAGTGTGCTTCGGAACAGTGTGCTTCAGAATGGTGTGCTTCAGAATGGGGTGATTTCAGAACGGTGTGCTTCAGAATGGTGTGACTTCAGAATGGTGTGCTTCAGAACGGTGTGCTTCAGAACGGTGTGTTTCAGAACGGTGTGACTTCAGAACGACGTGACTTCAGAACGTCGTGACTTCAGAATGGTGTGCTTCAGAACGGTGTGTCTTCAGAATGATGTGACTTCAGAACGGTGTGCTTCAGAACGGAGTGCTTCAGAACGGTATGCTTCAGAAAGTGTGACTTCAGAACGGTGTGCTTCAGAACAGCGTGATTTCAGAACGGCGAGACTTCAGAACAGCATGACTTCAGAGAGGTGTGCTCCAGAACGGTGTGCTTCAGAATGGTGTGACTTCAGAACGGTGTGACTTCAGAACGGTGTGACTTCAGAACGGTGTGACTACAGAACGGTGTGACTTCAGAACGGCATGCTACAGAACGGTGTGCTTCAGAACGGTGTGATTTCAGAATGTTGTGCTTCAGAAAGGTGTTAATTCAAAACGGTGTGCTTCAGAACGGTGTGCTTCACAATGGCATGACTTCAGAATGGCGTGACTTCAGAAAGGTGTGCTTCAGAACGGTGTGACTTCAGAATGGTGAGACTTCAGAAAGGAGTGATTTCAGAACGGTGTGACTTCAGAACGGCGTGCTTCAGAACGGCGTGACTTCAGAACGGCATGATTTCAGAAGGGCGTGACTTAAGAACATTGTGACTTCAGAACGGTGTGACTACAGAACGGTGTGACTTCAGAATGGTGTGCTTCAGAATGGTGTGCTTCAGAACGGTGTGTTTTAGAACGGCGTGACTTCAGAACGTTGTGACTACAGAACGGTGTGACTACAGAATGGTGTGAATTCAGAACGGAGTGCTTCAGAACGGTGTGAATACAGAACGGTGTGACTTCAGAACGGTGTGCTTCAGAACGGTGTGATTTCAGAGCGGTGTGATTTCAGAACGGTATGCTTCAGAACGGTGTGACTTCAGAACGGTGTGCTTTAGAACAGCGTGACTTCAGAACGGAGAGACTTCAGAACAGCGTGACTTTAGAACGGTGTGCTTCAGAACGGTGTGCTTCAGAACGGTGTGACTTCAGAACGGTGAGACTTCAGAAGGGCGAGACTTCAGAAAGTTGTGTTTCAGAATGGTGTGATTTCAGAACAGTGTGCTTCTGAACAGTGTACTTCAGAACGGTGTGACCTCAGAACGGTGTGCTTCTAAATGGTGTGACTTCAGAACGGTGTGAATTCAGAATGGTGTGACTTTAGAATGATGTGACTTCATAATGGTGTGACCTCAGAACGGTGTGCTTCAGAACAGTGTGCTTCAGAACGGTGTGCTTCAGAACGGTGTGACCTCAGAACGGTGTGCTTCTGAACGGTGTGACTAATGAACGGTGTGACTTTAGAATGGTGTGACTTTAGAATGATGTGACTTCAGAACGGAGTGAACTCAGAATTGTGTGACTTCAGAACAGTGTGACTTTAGAATGATGTGACTTCGGAACAGTGTGCTTCAGAACGGTGTGACCTCAGAACGGTGTGCTTCAGAACGGTGTGACCTCAGGACGGTGTGCTTCAGAACGGTGTGACCTCAGGACGGTGTGCTTCAGAACGGTGTGCTTCAGAATGGCGAGACTTCAGAACGGTGTGACTTCAGAACAGCGAGACTTCAGAATGGGGAGACTTCAGAACGGTGTGACTTCAGAACGGTGTGCGTCAGAATGGCGAGACTTCAGAACGGTGTGACTTCAGAACAGCGAGACTTCAGAATGAGGAGACTTCAGAACGGTGTGACTTCAGAACGGTGTGACCTCAGGACGGTGTGCTTCAGAACGGTGTGCTTCAGAATGGCGAGACTTCAGAACGGTGTGACTTCAGAACAGCGAGACTTCAGAATGGCGTGACTTCAGAACGGTGTGACTTCAGAACGGTGTGCTTCAGAACGGTGTGACTTCAGAATGGTGAGACTTCAGAAAGGAGTGATTTCAGAACGGTGTGACTTCAGAAAGGTGTGATTTCAGAACTGTGTGACTTCAGAACGGTGTGCTTCAGAACGGCGTGACTTCAGAATGGTGTGATTTCAGAACGGTGTGACTTCAGAACAGTAGGACTTCAGAAAGGTGTGATTTCAGAACTGTGTGATTTCACAATGGTGTGCTTCAGAACGGCGTGACTTCAGAATGGCATGATTTCAGAACGGTGTGAATTCAGAACGGTGTGACTTAAGAACGGTGTGCTTTAGAATGGTGTGACGTAAGAACGGTGTGCTTCAGAATGGTGTGACTTCAGAACGGTGTGCTTCAGAACGGTGTGCTTCAGAACGGCGTGACTTCAGAACGGTGTGCTTCAGAACGATGTGACTTCAGAACGGTGTGACTTCAGGACAGTGTGCTTCAGAACAGTGTGCTTCAGAATGGTGTGCTTCAGAATGGGGTGATTTCAGAACGGTGTGCTTCAGAATGGTGTGACTTCAGAACGGTGTGCTTCAGAACGGTGTGCTTCAGAACGGTGTGTTTCAGAACGGCGTGACTTCAGAACGACGTGACTTCAGAACGTCGTGACTTCAGAATGGTGTGCTTCAGAACGGTGTGTCTTCAGAATGATGTGACTTCAGAACGGTGTGCTTCAGAACGGAGTGCTTCAGAACGGTATGCTTCAGAAAGTGTGACTTCAGAACGGTGTGCTTCAGAACAGCGTGATTTCAGAACGGCGAGACTTCAGAACAGCATGACTTCAGAGAGGTGTGCTCCAGAACGGTGTGCTTCAGAATGGTGTGACTTCAGAACGGTGTGACTTCAGAACGGTGTGACTTCAGAACGGTGTGACTACAGAACGGTGTGACTTCAGAACGGCGTGCTACAGAACGGTGTGCTACAGAACGGTGTGATTTCAGAATGTTGTGCTTCAGAAAGGTGTTAATTCAGAACGGTGTGCTTCAGAACGGTGTGCTTCACAATGGCATGACTTCAGAATGGCGTGACTTCAGAAAGGTGTGCTTCAGAACGGTGTGACTTCAGAACGGCATGATTTCAGAAGGGCGTGACTTAAGAACATTGTGACTTCAGAACGGTGTGACTACAGAACGGTTTGACTTCAGAATGGTGTGCTTCAGAACAGTGTGACTACAGAACGGTGTGACTTCAGAACGGTGTGACTTCAGAACGGTGTGACTTCAGAACGGTGTGCTTCAGAAAGGTGTTACTTCAGAACGGTGTGCTTCAGAACGGTGTGACTTCAGAGCGGCGTGACTTCAGAATGGTGTGCTTCAAAATGGTGTGACTTCAGAGCAGCGTGATTTCAGAACAGCGTGACTTCAGAACGGCGTGACTTCAGAACGGTGTGACTTCAGAACGGCGTGACTTCAGAACAGTGTGACTTCAGAACGCTGTGCTTCTGAACGGTGTGAATTCAGAACGGTGTGACTTCAGAATGGTGTGCTTCAGAACGGAGTGAATTCAGAACGGTGTGACTTCAGAACGGCATGATTTCAGAACGGCATGACTTCAGAACGGCATGATTTCAGAAGGGAGTGACTTCAGAACGTTGTGACTACAGAACGGTGTGACTACAGAATGGTGTGAATTCAGAACGGAGTGCTTCAGAACGGTGTGAATACAGAACGGTGTGACTTCATAACGGTGTGCTTCAGAACAGCGTGATTTCAGAACGGAGAGACTTCAGAACAGCGTGACTTTAGAACGGTGTGCTTCAGAACGGTGTGCTTCAGAACGGTGTGACTTCAGAACGGTGTGAATTCAGAAGGGCGAGACTTCAGAACGGTGTGCTTCAGAATGGTGTGATTTCAGAACAGTGTGCTTCAGAACGGTGTGCTTCAGAACGGTGTGACCTCAGAACGGTGTGCTTCTAAACGGTGTGACTTCAGAACGGTGTGAATTCAGAATGGTGTGACTTTAGAATGATGTGACTTCATAATGGTGTGACCTCAGAACGGTGTGCTTCAGAACAGTGTGCTTCAGAACGGTGTGCTTCAGAACGGTGTGACCTCAGAACGGTGTGCTTCAGAACGGTGTGACCTCAGGACGGTGTGCTTCAGAACGTTGTGACTAATGAACGGTGTGACTTTAGAATGGTGTGACTTTAGAATGATGTGACTTCAGGACGGAGTGAACTCAGAATTGTGTGACTTCAGAACAGTGTGACTTTAGAATGATGTGACTTCGGAACAGTGTGCTTCAGAACGGTGTGACCTCAGAACGGTGTGCTTCAGAACGGTGTGACCTCAGGACGGTGTGCTTCAGAACGGTGTGACCTCAGGACGGTGTGCTTCAGAACGGTGTGCTTCAGAATGGCGAGACTTCAGAACGGTGTGACTTCAGAACAGCGAGACTTCAGAATGGGGAGACTTCAGAACGGTGTGACTTCAGAACGGTGTGCGTCAGAATGGCGAGACTTCAGAACGGTGTGACTTCAGAACAGCGAGACTTCAGAATGAGGAGACTTCAGAACGGTGTGACTTCAGAACGGTGTGACATCAGGACGGTGTGCTTCAGAACGGTGTGCTTCAGAATGGCGAGACTTCAGAACGGTGTGACTTCAGAACAGCGAGACTTCAGAATGGCGTGACTTCAGAACGGTGTGACTTCAGAACGGTGTGCTTCAGAACGGTGTGACTTCAGAATGGTGAGACTTCAGAAAGGAGTGATTTCAGAACGGTGTGACTTCAGAAAGGTGTGATTTCAGAACTGTGTGACTTCAGAACGGTGTGCTTCAGAACGGCGTGACTTCAGAATGGTGTGATTTCAGAACGGTGTGACTTCAGAACAGTAGGACTTCAGAAAGGTGTGATTTCAGAACTGTGTGATTTCACAATGGTGTGCTTCAGAACGGCGTGACTTCAGAATGGCATGATTTCAGAACGGTGTGAATTCAGAACGGTGTGACTTAGGAACGGTGTGCTTTAGAATGGTGTGAAGTAAGAACGGTGTGCTTCAGAATGGTGTGACTTCAGAACGGTGTGCTTCAGAACGGTGTGCTTCAGAACGGCGTGACTTCAGAACGGTGTGCTTCAGAACGATGTGACTTCAGAACGGTGTGACTTCAGGACAGTGTGCTTCGGAACAGTGTGCTTCAGAATGGTGTGCTTCAGAATGGGGTGATTTCAGAACGGTGTGCTTCAGAATGGTGTGACTTCAGAATGGTGTGCTTCAGAACGGTGTGCTTCAGAACGGTGTGTTTCAGAACGGTGTGACTTCAGAACGACGTGACTTCAGAACGTCGTGACTTCAGAATGGTGTGCTTCAGAACGGTGTGTCTTCAGAATGATGTGACTTCAGAACGGTGTGCTTCAGAACGGAGTGCTTCAGAACGGTATGCTTCAGAAAGTGTGACTTCAGAACGGTGTGCTTCAGAACAGCGTGATTTCAGAACGGCGAGACTTCAGAACAGCATGACTTCAGAGAGGTGTGCTCCAGAACGGTGTGCTTCAGAATGGTGTGACTTCAGAACGGTGTGACTTCAGAACGGTGTGACTTCAGAACGGTGTGACTACAGAACGGTGTGACTTCAGAACGGCATGCTACAGAACGGTGTGCTTCAGAACGGTGTGATTTCAGAATGTTGTGCTTCAGAAAGGTGTTAATTCAAAACGGTGTGCTTCAGAACGGTGTGCTTCACAATGGCATGACTTCAGAATGGCGTGACTTCAGAAAGGTGTGCTTCAGAACGGTGTGACTTCAGAATGGTGAGACTTCAGAAAGGAGTGATTTCAGAACGGTGTGACTTCAGAACGGCGTGCTTCAGAACGGCGTGACTTCAGAACGGCATGATTTCAGAAGGGCGTGACTTAAGAACATTGTGACTTCAGAACGGTGTGACTACAGAACGGTGTGACTTCAGAATGGTGTGCTTCAGAATGGTGTGCTTCAGAACGGTGTGTTTTAGAACGGCGTGACTTCAGAACGTTGTGACTACAGAACGGTGTGACTACAGAATGGTGTGAATTCAGAACGGAGTGCTTCAGAACGGTGTGAATACAGAACGGTGTGACTTCAGAACGGTGTGCTTCAGAACGGTGTGATTTCAGAGCGGTGTGATTTCAGAACGGTATGCTTCAGAACGGTGTGACTTCAGAACGGTGTGCTTTAGAACAGCGTGACTTCAGAACGGAGAGACTTCAGAACAGCGTGACTTTAGAACGGTGTGCTTCAGAACGGTGTGCTTCAGAACGGTGTGACTTCAGAACGGTGAGACTTCAGAAGGGCGAGACTTCAGAAAGTTGTGTTTCAGAATGGTGTGATTTCAGAACAGTGTGCTTCTGAACAGTGTACTTCAGAACGGTGTGACCTCAGAACGGTGTGCTTCTAAATGGTGTGACTTCAGAACGGTGTGAATTCAGAATGGTGTGACTTTAGAATGATGTGACTTCATAATGGTGTGACCTCAGAACGGTGTGCTTCAGAACAGTGTGCTTCAGAACGGTGTGCTTCAGAACGGTGTGACCTCAGAACGGTGTGCTTCTGAACGGTGTGACTAATGAACGGTGTGACTTTAGAATGGTGTGACTTTAGAATGATGTGACTTCAGAACGGAGTGAACTCAGAATTGTGTGACTTCAGAACAGTGTGACTTTAGAATGATGTGACTTCGGAACAGTGTGCTTCAGAACGGTGTGACCTCAGAACGGTGTGCTTCAGAACGGTGTGACCTCAGGACGGTGTGCTTCAGAACGGTGTGACCTCAGGACGGTGTGCTTCAGAACGGTGTGCTTCAGAATGGCGAGACTTCAGAACGGTGTGACTTCAGAACAGCGAGACTTCAGAATGGGGAGACTTCAGAACGGTGTGACTTCAGAACGGTGTGCGTCAGAATGGCGAGACTTCAGAACGGTGTGACTTCAGAACAGCGAGACTTCAGAATGAGGAGACTTCAGAACGGTGTGACTTCAGAACGGTGTGACCTCAGGACGGTGTGCTTCAGAACGGTGTGCTTCAGAATGGCGAGACTTCAGAACGGTGTGACTTCAGAACAGCGAGACTTCAGAATGGCGTGACTTCAGAACGGTGTGACTTCAGAACGGTGTGCTTCAGAACGGTGTGACTTCAGAATGGTGAGACTTCAGAAAGGAGTGATTTCAGAACGGTGTGACTTCAGAAAGGTGTGATTTCAGAACTGTGTGACTTCAGAACGGTGTGCTTCAGAACGGCGTGACTTCAGAATGGTGTGATTTCAGAACGGTGTGACTTCAGAACAGTAGGACTTCAGAAAGGTGTGATTTCAGAACTGTGTGATTTCACAATGGTGTGCTTCAGAACGGCGTGACTTCAGAATGGCATGATTTCAGAACGGTGTGAATTCAGAACGGTGTGACTTAAGAACGGTGTGCTTTAGAATGGTGTGACGTAAGAACGGTGTGCTTCAGAATGGTGTGACTTCAGAACGGTGTGCTTCAGAACGGTGTGCTTCAGAACGGCGTGACTTCAGAACGGTGTGCTTCAGAACGATGTGACTTCAGAACGGTGTGACTTCAGGACAGTGTGCTTCAGAACAGTGTGCTTCAGAATGGTGTGCTTCAGAATGGGGTGATTTCAGAACGGTGTGCTTCAGAATGGTGTGACTTCAGAACGGTGTGCTTCAGAACGGTGTGCTTCAGAACGGTGTGTTTCAGAACGGCGTGACTTCAGAACGACGTGACTTCAGAACGTCGTGACTTCAGAATGGTGTGCTTCAGAACGGTGTGTCTTCAGAATGATGTGACTTCAGAACGGTGTGCTTCAGAACGGAGTGCTTCAGAACGGTATGCTTCAGAAAGTGTGACTTCAGAACGGTGTGCTTCAGAACAGCGTGATTTCAGAACGGCGAGACTTCAGAACAGCATGACTTCAGAGAGGTGTGCTCCAGAACGGTGTGCTTCAGAATGGTGTGACTTCAGAACGGTGTGACTTCAGAACGGTGTGACTTCAGAACGGTGTGACTACAGAACGGTGTGACTTCAGAACGGCGTGCTACAGAACGGTGTGCTACAGAACGGTGTGATTTCAGAATGTTGTGCTTCAGAAAGGTGTTAATTCAGAACGGTGTGCTTCAGAACGGTGTGCTTCACAATGGCATGACTTCAGAATGGCGTGACTTCAGAAAGGTGTGCTTCAGAACGGTGTGACTTCAGAACGGCATGATTTCAGAAGGGCGTGACTTAAGAACATTGTGACTTCAGAACGGTGTGACTACAGAACGGTTTGACTTCAGAATGGTGTGCTTCAGAACAGTGTGACTACAGAACGGTGTGACTTCAGAACGGTGTGACTTCAGAACGGTGTGACTTCAGAACGGTGTGCTTCAGAAAGGTGTTACTTCAGAACGGTGTGCTTCAGAACGGTGTGACTTCAGAGCGGCGTGACTTCAGAATGGTGTGCTTCAAAATGGTGTGACTTCAGAGCAGCGTGATTTCAGAACAGCGTGACTTCAGAACGGCGTGACTTCAGAACGGTGTGACTTCAGAACGGCGTGACTTCAGAACAGTGTGACTTCAGAACGCTGTGCTTCTGAACGGTGTGAATTCAGAACGGTGTGACTTCAGAATGGTGTGCTTCAGAACGGAGTGAATTCAGAACGGTGTGACTTCAGAACGGCATGATTTCAGAACGGCATGACTTCAGAACGGCATGATTTCAGAAGGGAGTGACTTCAGAACGTTGTGACTACAGAACGGTGTGACTACAGAATGGTGTGAATTCAGAACGGAGTGCTTCAGAACGGTGTGAATACAGAACGGTGTGACTTCATAACGGTGTGCTTCAGAACAGCGTGACTTCAGAACGGAGAGACTTCAGAACAGCGTGACTTTAGAACGGTGTGCTTCAGAACGGTGTGCTTCAGAACGGTGTGACTTCAGAACGGTGTGACTTCAGAAGGGCAAGACTTCAGAACGGTGTGCTTCAGAACTGTGTGATTTCAGAACGGTGTGCTTCAGAACGGTGTGCTTCAGAACGGTGTGACCTCAGAACGGTGTGCTTCTGAACGGTGTGACTTCAGAACGGTGTGAATTCAGAATGGTGTGACTTTAGAATGATGTGACTTCAGAATGGTGTGACCTCAGAACGGTGTGCTTCAGAACAGTGTGCTTCAGAACGGTGTGCTTCAGAACGGTGTGACCTCAGAACGGTGTGCTTCAGAACGGTGTGACCTCAGAATGGTGTGCTTCAGAACGTTGTGACTAATGAACGGTGTGACTTTAGAATGGTGTGACTTTAGAATGATGTGACTTCGGAACAGTGTGCTTCAGAACGGTGTGACCTCAGAACGGTGTGCTTCAGAACGGTGTGACCTCAGGACGGTGTGCTTCAGAACGGTGTGACCTCAGAATGGTGTGCTTCAGAACGGTGTGCTTCAGAATGGCGAGACTTCAGAACGGTGTGACTTCAGAACAGCGAGACTTCAGAATGGTGAGACTTCAGAACGGTGTGCTTCAGAACGGTGTGACTTCAGAAAGGCGAGACTTCAGAACGGTGTGACTTCAGAACAGCGAGACTTCAGAATGGCGAGACGTCAGAATGGTCTGACTTCAGAACGGTGTGACCTCAGAACGGTGTGCTTCAGAACGGTGTGCTTCAGAATGGCGAGACTTCAGAACGGTGTGACTTCAGAACAGCGAGACTTCAGAATGGCGTGACTTCAGAACGGTGTGACTTCAGAACGGTGTGCTTCAGAACGGTGTGACTTCAGAACGGTGTGACTTCAGAAAGGAGTGATTTCAGAACGGTGTGACTTCAGAAAGGTGTGATTTCAGAACTGTGTGACTTCAGAACGGTGTGCTTCAGAACGGCGTGACTTCAGAATGGTGTGATTTCAGAACGGTGTGACTTCAGAACAGTAGGACTTCAGAAAGGTGTGATTTCAGAACTGTGTGATTTCACAATGGTGTGCTTCAGAACGGCGTGACTTCAGAATGGCATGATTTCAGAACGGTGTGAATTCAGAACGGTGTGACTTAAGAACGGTGTGCTTTAGAATGGTGTGACGTAAGAACGGTGTGCTTCAGAATGGTGTGACTTCAGAACGGTGTGCTTCAGAACGGTGTGCTTCAGAACGGCGTGACTTCAGAACGGTGTGCTTCAGAACGATGTGACTTCAGAACGGTGTGACTTCAGGACAGTGTGCTTCGGAACAGTGTGCTTCAGAATGGTGTGCTTCAGAATGGGGTGATTTCAGAACGGTGTGCTTCAGAATGGTGTGACTTCAGAATGGTGTGCTTCAGAACGGTGTGCTTCAGAACGGTGTGTTTCAGAACGGTGTGACTTCAGAACGACGTGACTTCAGAACGTCGTGACTTCAGAATGGTGTGCTTCAGAACGGTGTGTCTTCAGAATGATGTGACTTCAGAACGGTGTGCTTCAGAACGGAGTGCTTCAGAACGGTATGCTTCAGAAAGTGTGACTTCAGAACGGTGTGCTTCAGAACAGTGTGATTTCAGAACGGCGAGACTTCAGAACAGCATGACTTCAGAGAGGTGTGCTCCAGAACGGTGTGCTTCAGAATGGTGTGACTTCAGAACGGTGTGACTTCAGAACGGTGTGACTTCAGAACGGTGTGACTACAGAACGGTGTGACTTCAGAACGGCATGCTACAGAACGGTGTGCTTCAGAACGGTGTGATTTCAGAATGTTGTGCTTCAGAAAGGTGTTAATTCAAAACGGTGTGCTTCAGAACGGTGTGCTTCACAATGGCATGACTTCAGAATGGCGTGACTTCAGAAAGGTGTGCTTCAGAACGGTGTGACTTCAGAATGGTGAGACTTCAGAAAGGAGTGATTTCAGAACGGTGTGACTTCAGAACGGCGTGCTTCAGAACGGCGTGACTTCAGAACGGCATGATTTCAGAAGGGCGTGACTTAAGAACATTGTGACTTCAGAACGGTGTGACTACAGAACGGTGTGACTTCAGAATGGTGTGCTTCAGAATGGTGTGCTTCAGAACGGTGTGTTTTAGAACGGCGTGACTTCAGAACGTTGTGACTACAGAACGGTGTGACTACAGAATGGTGTGAATTCAGAACGGAGTGCTTCAGAACGGTGTGAATACAGAACGGTGTGACTTCAGAACGGTGTGCTTCAGAACGGTGTGATTTCAGAGCGGTGTGATTTCAGAACGGTATGCTTCAGAACGGTGTGACTTCAGAACGGTGTGCTTTAGAACAGCGTGACTTCAGAACGGAGAGACTTCAGAACAGCGTGACTTTAGAACGGTGTGCTTCAGAACGGTGTGCTTCAGAACGGTGTGACTTCAGAACGGTGAGACTTCAGAAGGGCGAGACTTCAGAAAGTTGTGTTTCAGAATGGTGTGATTTCAGAACAGTGTGCTTCTGAACAGTGTACTTCAGAACGGTGTGACCTCAGAACGGTGTGCTTCTAAATGGTGTGACTTCAGAACGGTGTGAATTCAGAATGGTGTGACTTTAGAATGATGTGACTTCATAATGGTGTGACCTCAGAACGGTGTGCTTCAGAACAGTGTGCTTCAGAACGGTGTGCTTCAGAACGGTGTGACCTCAGAACGGTGTGCTTCTGAACGGTGTGACTAATGAACGGTGTGACTTTAGAATGGTGTGACTTTAGAATGATGTGACTTCAGAACGGAGTGAACTCAGAATTGTGTGACTTCAGAACAGTGTGACTTTAGAATGATGTGACTTCGGAACAGTGTGCTTCAGAACGGTGTGACCTCAGAACGGTGTGCTTCAGAACGGTGTGACCTCAGGACGGTGTGCTTCAGAACGGTGTGACCTCAGGACGGTGTGCTTCAGAACGGTGTGCTTCAGAATGGCGAGACTTCAGAACGGTGTGACTTCAGAACAGCGAGACTTCAGAATGGGGAGACTTCAGAACGGTGTGACTTCAGAACGGTGTGCGTCAGAATGGCGAGACTTCAGAACGGTGTGACTTCAGAACAGCGAGACTTCAGAATGAGGAGACTTCAGAACGGTGTGACTTCAGAACGGTGTGACCTCAGGACGGTGTGCTTCAGAACGGTGTGCTTCAGAATGGCGAGACTTCAGAACGGTGTGACTTCAGAACAGCGAGACTTCAGAATGGCGTGACTTCAGAACGGTGTGACTTCAGAACGGTGTGCTTCAGAACGGTGTGACTTCAGAATGGTGAGACTTCAGAAAGGAGTGATTTCAGAACGGTGTGACTTCAGAAAGGTGTGATTTCAGAACTGTGTGACTTCAGAACGGTGTGCTTCAGAACGGCGTGACTTCAGAATGGTGTGATTTCAGAACGGTGTGACTTCAGAACAGTAGGACTTCAGAAAGGTGTGATTTCAGAACTGTGTGATTTCACAATGGTGTGCTTCAGAACGGCGTGACTTCAGAATGGCATGATTTCAGAACGGTGTGAATTCAGAACGGTGTGACTTAAGAACGGTGTGCTTTAGAATGGTGTGACGTAAGAACGGTGTGCTTCAGAATGGTGTGACTTCAGAACGGTGTGCTTCAGAACGGTGTGCTTCAGAACGGCGTGACTTCAGAACGGTGTGCTTCAGAACGATGTGACTTCAGAACGGTGTGACTTCAGGACAGTGTGCTTCAGAACAGTGTGCTTCAGAATGGTGTGCTTCAGAATGGGGTGATTTCAGAACGGTGTGCTTCAGAATGGTGTGACTTCAGAACGGTGTGCTTCAGAACGGTGTGCTTCAGAACGGTGTGTTTCAGAACGGCGTGACTTCAGAACGACGTGACTTCAGAACGTCGTGACTTCAGAATGGTGTGCTTCAGAACGGTGTGTCTTCAGAATGATGTGACTTCAGAACGGTGTGCTTCAGAACGGAGTGCTTCAGAACGGTATGCTTCAGAAAGTGTGACTTCAGAACGGTGTGCTTCAGAACAGCGTGATTTCAGAACGGCGAGACTTCAGAACAGCATGACTTCAGAGAGGTGTGCTCCAGAACGGTGTGCTTCAGAATGGTGTGACTTCAGAACGGTGTGACTTCAGAACGGTGTGACTTCAGAACGGTGTGACTACAGAACGGTGTGACTTCAGAACGGCGTGCTACAGAACGGTGTGCTACAGAACGGTGTGATTTCAGAATGTTGTGCTTCAGAAAGGTGTTAATTCAGAACGGTGTGCTTCAGAACGGTGTGCTTCACAATGGCATGACTTCAGAATGGCGTGACTTCAGAAAGGTGTGCTTCAGAACGGTGTGACTTCAGAACGGCATGATTTCAGAAGGGCGTGACTTAAGAACATTGTGACTTCAGAACGGTGTGACTACAGAACGGTTTGACTTCAGAATGGTGTGCTTCAGAACAGTGTGACTACAGAACGGTGTGACTTCAGAACGGTGTGACTTCAGAACGGTGTGACTTCAGAACGGTGTGCTTCAGAAAGGTGTTACTTCAGAACGGTGTGCTTCAGAACGGTGTGACTTCAGAGCGGCGTGACTTCAGAATGGTGTGCTTCAAAATGGTGTGACTTCAGAGCAGCGTGATTTCAGAACAGCGTGACTTCAGAACGGCGTGACTTCAGAACGGTGTGACTTCAGAACGGAGTGACTTCAGAACAGTGTGACTTCAGAACGCTGTGCTTCTGAACGGTGTGAATTCAGAACGGTGTGACTTCAGAATGGTGTGCTTCAGAACGGAGTGAATTCAGAACGGTGTGACTTCAGAACGGCATGATTTCAGAACGGCATGACTTCAGAACGGCATGATTTCAGAAGGGAGTGACTTCAGAACGTTGTGACTACAGAACGGTGTGACTACAGAATGGTGTGAATTCAGAACGGAGTGCTTCAGAACGGTGTGAATACAGAACGGTGTGACTTCAAAACGGTGTGCTTCAGAACAGCGTGATTTCAGAACGGCGAGACTTCAGAACAGCGTGACTTCAGAACAGTGTGCTTCAGAACGGTGTGCTTCAGAACGGTGTGATTTCAGAACGGTATGCTTCAGAACGGTGTGCTGCAGAACGGAGAGACTTCAGAACAGCGTGACTTTAGAACGGTGTGCTTCAGAACGGTGTGCTTCAGAACGGTGTGACTTCAGAACGGTGTGAATTCAGAACGACGTGACTTAAGAACGGTGTGCTTCAGAACGGCGTGCTTCAGAACGGCGTGCTTCAGAACGGTGTGATTTCAGAATGGTGTGCTTCAGAAAGGTGTTACTTCAGAACGGTGTGCTTCAGAATGCTGTGACTTCAGAACGGTGTGATTTCAGAACGGTGTGCTTCAGAACGGTGTGACTTCAGAACGGCGTGCTACAGAACGGTGTGCTTCAGAACGGTGTGATTTCAGAATGGTGTGCTTCAGAAAGGTGTTAATTCAGAACGGTGTGCTTCAGAACGGTGTGACTTCAGAGCGGCGTGACTTCAGAATGGTGTGCTTCAGAATGGTGTGACTTCAGAACAGCGTGACTTCAGAACAGCGTGACTTCAGAACGGCGTGACTTCAGAACGGTGTGACTTCAGAACGGCGTGACTTCAGAACAGAGTGACTTCAGAACGGTGTGCTTCAGAACGGTGTGAATTCAGAACGGTGTGACTTCAGAACGGTGTGCTTCAGAACCGTGTGCTTCAGAACGGTGTGAATTCAGAACGGTGTGACTTCAGAACGGCGTGACTTCAGAACGGCGTGACTTCAGAACGGCATGATTTCAGAAGGGCGTGACTTAAGAACATTGTGACTTCAGAACGGTGTGACTACAGAACGGTGTGACTTCAGAACGGTGTGCTTCAGAACGGTGTGACTACAGAACGGTGTGACTTCAGAACAGTGTGCTTCACAATGGCATGACTTCAGAATGGCGTGACTTCAGAACGGTGTGCTTCAGAACGGTGTGACTTCAGAATGGTGAGACTTCAGAAAGGAGTGATTTCAGAACGGTGTGACTTCAGAACGGCGTGCTTCAGAACGGTGTGACTTCAGAACGGTGTGACTTCAGAACGGCGTGCTTCTGAACGGTGTGCTTCAGAACGGTGTGATTTCAGAATGGTGTGACTTCAGAGCGGCGTGACTTCAGAACGGTGTGACTTCAGAACGGTGTGACTTCAGAACGGCGTGCTTCAGAACGGTGTGCTTCAGAACGGTGTGATTTCAGAATGGTGTGACTTCAGAGCGGCGTGACTTCAGAATGGTGTGCTTCAAAATGGTGTGACTTCAGAACAGCGTGACTTCAGAACAGCGTGACTTCAGAACGGCGTGACTTCAGAATGGTGTGACTTCAGAACGGCGTGACTTCAGAACAGTGTGACTTCAGAATGGTGTGCTTCAGAACGGTGTGAATTCAGAACTGTCTGACTTCAGAATGGTGTGCTTCAGAACGGTGTGAATTCAGAACGGAGTGACTTCAGAACGGCATGATTTCAGAACGGCGTGACTTCAGAACGGCATGATTTCAGAAGGGAGTGACTTCAGAACGTTGTGACTACAGAACGGTGTGACTACAGAATGGTGTGAATTCAGAACGGAGTGCTTCAGAACGGTGTGAATACAGAACGGTGTGATTTCAGAACGGTGTGCTTCAGAACGGTGTGATTTCAGAACGGTGTGATTTCAGAACAGCGTGACTTCAGAACGTCGTGACTTCAGACCGGTGTGCTTCAGAATGGTGTGAATACAGAACGACGTGACTGAAGAACGGTGTGCTTCAGAATGGTGTGACGTAAGAACGGTGTGCTTCAGAACGGTGTGCTTCAGAACGCTGTGCTTCAGAACGGCGTGACTTCAGAACGGTGTGCTTCAGAACGATGTGACTTCAGAACGGTGTGACTTCAGGACGGTGTGCTTCAGAGCAGTGTGCTTCAGAATGGTGTGCTTCAGAATGGGGTGACTTCAGAACGGTGTGCTTCAGAATGGTGTGACTTCAGAACGGTGTGCTTCAGAACGGTGTGCTTCAGAACGGTGTGTTTCAGAACGGCGTGACTTCAGAATGACTTGACTTCAGAACGTCGTGACTTCAGAACGGTGTGCTTCAGAACGGTGTGTCTTCAGAATGACGTGACTTCAGAACGTGTGCTTCAGAACGGAGTGCTTCAGAATGGTATGCTTCAGAACGGTGTGACTTCAGAACGGTGTGCTTCAGAACAGCGTGATTTCAGAACGGCGAGTCTTCAGAACAGCGTGACTTCAGAAAGGTGTGCTCCAGAACGGTGTGCTTCAGAACGGTGTGACTTCAGAACGGTGTGCTTCAGAACGGTGTGCTTCAGAACGGTGTGACTTCAGAACAGCGAGACTTCAGAACGGTGTGACTTCAGAACGGTGTGCTGCAGGACGGTGTGACTTCAGAACGGTGTGCTTTAGAACAGCGTGACTTCAGAACATAGAGACTTCAGAGCAGCGTGACTTTAGAACGGTGTGGTTCAGAACGGTGTGCTTCAGAACGGTGTGACTTCAGAACGGTGTGAATTCAGAAGGGCGAGACTTCAGAACGGTGTGCTTCAGAATGGTGTGATTTCAGAACAGTGTGCTTCAGAACGGTGTGCTTCAGAACGGTGTGACCTCAGAACGGTGTGCTTCTAAACGGTGTGACTTCAGAACGGTGTGAATTCAGAATGGTGTGACTTTAGAATGATGTGACTTCATAATGGTGTGACCTCAGAACGGTGTGCTTCAGAACAGTGTGCTTCAGAACGGTGTGCTTCAGAACGGTGTGACCTCAGAACGGTGTGCTTCTGAACGGTGTGACTAATGAACGGTGTGACTTTAGAATGGTGTGACTTTAGAATGATGTGACTTCGGAACAGTGTGCTTCAGAACGGTGTGACCTCAGAACGGTGTGCTTCAGAACGGTGTGACCTCAGAAAGGTGTGCTTCAGAACGGTGTGCTTCAGAATGGCGAGACTTCAGAACGGTGTGACTTCAGAACAGCGAGACTTCAGAATGGGGAGACTTCAGAACGGTGTGACTTCAGAACGGTGTGCTTCAGAATGGCGAGACTTCAGAACGGTGTGACTTCAGAACAGCGAGACTTCAGAATGGCGTGACTTCAGAACGGTGTGACTTCAGAACGGTGTGCTTCAGAACGGTGTGACTTCAGAATGGTGAGACTTCAGAAAGGAGTGATTTCAGAACGGTGTGACTTCAGAAAAGTGTGCTTCACAATGGCATGACTTCAGAACGGTGTGACTTCAGAAAGGTGTGATTTCAGAACTGTGTGACTTCAGAAAGGTGTGATTTCAGAACTGTGTGATTTCACAATGGTGTGCTTCAGAACGGCGTGACTTCAGAATGGCATGATTTCAGAACGGTGTGAATTCAGAACGGTGTGACTTCAGAACGGGAGTGACTTCAGAACGATGTGCTTCAGAACGGTGTGCTTCAGAAAGGTGTTACTTCAGAACGGTGTGCTTCAGAACGGTGTGACTTCAGAGCGGCGTGACTTCAGAATGGTGTGCTTCAAAATGGTGTGACTTCAGAACAGCGTGACTTCAGAACAGCGTGACTTCAGAACGGAGTGACTTCAGAACGGTGTGACTTCAGAACGGCGTGACTTCAGAACAGTGTGACTTCAGAATGGTGTGCTTCAGAACGGTGTGCTTCAGAATGGCGAGACTTCAGAACGGTGTGACTTCAGAACAGCGAGACTTCAGAATGGCGTGACTTCAGAACGGTGTGACTTCAGAACGGTGTGCTTCAGAACGGTGTGACTTCAGAATGGTGAGACTTCAGAAAGGAGTGATTTCAGAACGGTGTGACTTCAGAACAGTGTGCTTCACAATGGCATGACTTCAGAATGGCGTGACTTCAGAACTGTGTGATTTCACAATGGTGTGCTTCAGAACGGCGTGAGTTCAGAATGGCATGATTTCAGAACGGTGTGAATTCAGAACGGTGTGACTTCAGAACGGGAGTGACTTCAGAACAGTGAGACTTCAGAATGGCGAGACTTCAGAACGGTGTTTCTTCAGAACGGTGTGACCTCAGGACGGCGTGCTTCAGAACGGTGTGCTTCAGAATGGCGTGACTTCAGAACGGTGTGACTTCAGAACAGCGAGACTTCAGAATGGCGTGACTTCAGAACGGTGTGACTTCAGAACGGTGTGCTTCAGAACGGTGTGACTTCAGAATGGTGAGACTTCAGAAAGGAGTGATTTCAGAACGGTGTGACTTCAGAACAGTGTGCTTCACAATGGCATGACTTCAGAATGGCGTGACTTCAGAATTGTGTGATTTCACAATGGTGTGCTTCAGAACGGCGTGAGTTCAGAATGGCATGATTTCAGAACGGTGTGAATTCAGAACGGTGTGACTTCAGAACGGGAGTGACTTCAGAACGATGTGCTTCAGAACGGTGTGCTTCAGAACGGTGTGACTACAGAACGGTGTGACATCAGAACGGTGAGCTTCAGAACGGTGTGATTTCAGAAAGGTGTGACTTGAGAATGACGTGACTTCAGAACGGTGTGACTTCAGAACGGTCTGACTTCAGAACGGTGTGACTTCAGAACGGTGTGCTTCAGAACGGTGTGATTTCAGAACGGTGTGACTTCAGAACGACGTGACTTCAGATCGGAGTGACTTCAGAAGCGTGTGACTTCAGAACGGTGTGACGTCAGAACGGTGTGCTTCAGAACAGTGTGCTTCAGAACGGTGTGCTTCAGAATGGAGTGACTTCAGAACGGCGTGACTTCAGTACGACGAGACTTCAGAACAGCGTGACTTCAGAAAGGTGTGCTTCAGAACGGTGCGTCTTCAGAACGATGAGACTTCAGAACTGTGGGCTTCAGAACGGTGTGCTTCAGAACAGCGTGACTTCAGAACGACGCAACTTCAGAACAGCGTGACTTCAGAACAGTGTGCTTCAGAACGGTGTGCTTCAGAACGGTGTGATTTCAGAACGGTATGCTTCAGAACGGTGTGCTGCAGAACGGAGAGACTTCAGAACAGCGTGACTTTAGAACGGTGTGCTTCAGAACGGTGTGCTTCAGAACGGTGTGACTTCAGAACGGTGTGAATTCAGAACGACGTGACTTAAGAACGGTGTGCTTCAGAACGGCGTGCTTCAGAACGGCGTGCTTCAGAACGGTGTGATTTCAGAATGGTGTGCTTCAGAAAGGTGTTACTTCAGAACGGTGTGCTTCAGAATGCTGTGACTTCAGAACGGTGTGATTTCAGAACGGTGTGCTTCAGAACGGTGTGACTTCAGAACGGCGTGCTACAGAACGGTGTGCTTCAGAACGGTGTGATTTCAGAATGGTGTGCTTCAGAAAGGTGTTAATTCAGAACGGTGTGCTTCAGAACGGTGTGACTTCAGAGCGGCGTGACTTCAGAATGGTGTGCTTCAGAATGGTGTGACTTCAGAACAGCGTGACTTCAGAACAGCGTGACTTCAGAACGGCGTGACTTCAGAACGGTGTGACTTCAGAACGGCGTGACTTCAGAACAGAGTGACTTCAGAACGGTGTGCTTCAGAACGGTGTGAATTCAGAACGGTGTGACTTCAGAACGGTGTGCTTCAGAACCGTGTGCTTCAGAACGGTGTGAATTCAGAACGGTGTGACTTCAGAACGGCGTGACTTCAGAACGGCGTGACTTCAGAACGGCATGATTTCAGAAGGGCGTGACTTAAGAACATTGTGACTTCAGAACGGTGTGACTACAGAACGGTGTGACTTCAGAACGGTGTGCTTCAGAACGGTGTGACTACAGAACGGTGTGACTTCAGAACAGTGTGCTTCACAATGGCATGACTTCAGAATGGCGTGACTTCAGAACGGTGTGCTTCAGAACGGTGTGACTTCAGAATGGTGAGACTTCAGAAAGGAGTGATTTCAGAACGGTGTGACTTCAGAACGGCGTGCTTCAGAACGGTGTGACTTCAGAACGGTGTGACTTCAGAACGGCGTGCTTCAGAACGGTGTGCTTCAGCACGGTGTGATTTCAGAATGGTGTGACTTCAGAGCGGCGTGACTTCAGAACGGTGTGACTTCAGAACGGTGTGACTTCAGAACGGCGTGCTTCAGAACGGTGTGCTTCAGAACGGTGTGATTTCAGAATGGTGTGACTTCAGAGCGGCGTGACTTCAGAATGTTGTGCTTCAGAACGGTGTGATTTCAGAACGGTGTGACTTCAGAGCGGCGTGACTTCAGAATGGTGTGCTTCAAAATGGTGTGACTTCAGAACAGCGTGACTTCAGAACAGCGTGACTTCAGAACGGCGTGACTTCAGAAAGGTGTGACTTCAGAACGGCGTGACTTCAGAACAGTGTGACTTCAGAATGGTGTGCTTCAGAACGGTGTGAATTCAGAACGGTCTGACTTCAGAATGGTGTGCTTCAGAACGGTGTGAATTCAGAACGGAGTGACTTCAGAACGGCATGATTTCAGAACGGCGTGACTTCAGAACGGCATGATTTCAGAAGGGAGTGACTTCAGAACGTTGTGACTACAGAACGGTGTGACTACAGAATGGTGTGAATTCAGAACGGAGTGCTTCAGAACGGTGTGAATACAGAACGGTGTGATTTCAGAACGGTGTGCTTCAGAACGGTGTGATTTCAGAACGGTGTGATTTCAGAACAGCGTGACTTCAGAACGTCGTGACTTCAGACCGGTGTGCTTCAGAACTGTGTGCTTCAGAACGGCGTGACTTCAGAACGGTGTGACTTCAGAACGCTGTGACTTCAGAACGGTGTGCTTCAGAACGGTGTGACTTCAGAACGGTGTGATTTCAGAACGGTGTGCTTCAGAACGGTGAGACTTCTGAACGCTGTGCTTCAGAACGGTGAGACTTCAGAACGGTGTGCTTCAGAATGGTGAGACTTCTGAACGGTGTGCTTCAGAATGGTGTGAATACAGAACGACGTGACTGAAGAACGGTGTGCTTCAGAATGGTGTGACGTAAGAACGGTGTGCTTCAGAACGGTGTGCTTCAGAACGGTGTGCTTCAGAACGGCGTGACTTCAGAACGGTGTGCTTCAGAACGATGTGACTTCAGAACGGTGTGACTTCAGGACGGTGTGCTTCAGAGCAGTGTGCTTCAGAATGGTGTGCTTCAGAATGGGGTGACTTCAGAACGGTGTGCTTCAGAATGGTGTGACTTCAGAACGGTGTGCTTCAGAACGGTGTGCTTCAGAACGGTGTGTTTCAGAACGGCGTGACTTCAGAATGACTTGACTTCAGAATGTCGTGACTTCAGAACGGTGTGCTTCAGAACGGTGTGTCTTCAGAATGACGTGACTTCAGAACGTGTGCTTCAGAACGGAGTGCTTCAGAATGGTATGCTTCAGAACGGTGTGACTTCAGAACGGTGTGCTTCAGAACAGCGTGATTTCAGAACGGCGAGACTTCAGAACAGCGTGACTTCAGAAAGGTGTGCTCCAGAACGGTGTGCTTCAGAACGGTGTGACTTCAGAACGGTGTGCTTCAGAACGGTGTGCTTCAGAACGGTGTGACTTCAGAACAGCGAGACTTCAGAACGGTGTGACTTCAGAACGGTGTGATGCAGGACGGTGTGACTTCAGAACGGTGTGCTTTAGAACAGCGTGACTTCAGAACATAGAGACTTCAGAGCAGCGTGACTTTAGAACGGTGTGGTTCAGAACGGTGTGCTTCAGAACGGTGTGACTTCAGAACGGTGTGACTTCAGAAGGGCGAGACTTCAGAACGGTGTGCTTCAGAATGGTGTGATTTCAGAACGGTGTGCTTCAGAACGGTGTGCTTCAGAACGGTGTGACCTCAGAACGGTGTGCTTCTAAACGGTGTGACTTCAGAACGGTGTGAATTCAGAATGGTGTGACTTTAGAATGATGTGACTTCATAATGGTGTGACCTCAGAACGGTGTGCTTCTGAACGGTGTGACTAATGAACGGTGTGACTTTAGAATGGTGTGACTTTAGAATGATGTGACTTCGGAACAGTGTGCTTCAGAACGGTGTGACCTCAGAACGGTGTGCTTCAGAACGGTGTGACCTCAGGATGGTGTGCTTCAGAACGGTGTGCTTCAGAATGGCGAGACTTCAGAACGGTGTGACTTCAGAACAGCGAGACTTCAGAATGGGGAGACTTCAGAACGTTGTGACTTCAGAACGGTGTGCTTCAGAATGGCGAGACTTCAGAACGGTGTGACTTCAGAACAGCGAGACTTCAGAATGGCGTGACTTCAGAACGGTGTGACTTCAGAACGGTGTGCTTCAGAACGGTGTGACTTCAGAATGGTGAGACTTCAGAAAGGAGTGATTTCAGAACGGTGTGACTTCAGAAAAGTGTGCTTCACAATGGCATGACTTCAGAATGGCGTGACTTCAGAATGGTGTGACTTCAGAAAGGTGTGATTTCAGAACTGTGTGATTTCACAATGGTGTGCTTCAGAACGGCGTGACTTCAGAATGGCATGATTTCAGAACGGTGTGAATTCAGAACGGTGTGACTTCAGAACGGGAGTGACTTCAGAACGATGTGCTTCAGAACGGTGTGCTTCAGAAAGGTGTTACTTCAGAACGGTGTGCTTCAGAACGGTGTGACTTCAGAGCGGCGTGACTTCAGAATGGTGTGCTTCAAAATGGTGTGACTTCAGAACAGCGTGACTTCAGAACAGCGTGACTTCAGAACGGTGTGACTTCAGAACGGTGTGACTTCAGAACGGCGTGACTTCAGAACAGTGTGTCTTCAGAATGGTGTGCTTCAGAACGGTATGCTTCAGAATGGCGAGACTTCAGAACGGTGTGACTTCAGAACAGCGAGACTTCAGAATGGCGTGACTTCAGAACGGTGTGACTTCAGAACGGTGTGCTTCAGAACGGTGTGACTTCAGAATGGTGAGACTTCAGAAAGGAGTGATTTCAGAACGGTGTGACTTCAGAAAAGTGTGTTTCACAATGGCATGACTTCAGAATGGCGTGACTTCAGAATGGTGTGACTTCAGAAAGGTGTGATTTCAGAACTGTGTGATTTCACAATGGTGTGCTTCAGAACGGCGTGACTTCAGAATGGCATGATTTCAGAATGGTGTGAATTCAGAACGGTGTGACTTCAGAACAGAGTGAACTCAGAATTGTGTGACTTCAGAACAGTGTGACTTTAGAATGATGTGAGTTCGGAACTGTGTGCTTCAGAACGGTGTGACCTCAGAACAGTGTGATTCAGAACGGTGTGACCTCAGGATGGTGTGCTTCAGAACGGTGTGCTTCAGAATGGCGAGACTTCAGAATGGTGTGACTTCAGAACAGCGAGACTTCAGAATGGCGAGACTTCAGAACGGTGTGACTTCAGAACGGTGTGACCTCAGGACGGTGTGCTTCAGAACGGTGTGCTTCAGAATGGCGAGACTTCAGAACGGTGTGACTTCAGAACAGTGAGACTTCAGAATGGCGAGACTTCAGAACGGTGTTTCTTCAGAACGGTGTGACCTCAGGACGGCGTGCTTCAGAACGGTGTGCTTCAGAATGGCGTGACTTCAGAACGGTGTGACTTCAGAACAGCGAGACTTCAGAATGGCGTGACTTCAGAACGGTGTGCTTCAGAACAGTGTGACTTCAGAACGGTGTGCTTCAGAACGGTGTGACTTCAGAATGGTGAGACTTCAGAAAGGAGTGATTTCAGAACGGTGTGACTTCAGAACAGTGTGCTTCACAATGGCATGACTTCAGAATGGCGTGACTTCAGAACTGTGTGATTTCACAATGGTGTGCTTCAGAACGGCGTGACTTCAGAATGGCATGATTTCAGAACGGTGTGAATTCAGAACGGTGTGACTTCAGAACAGGAGTGACTTCAGAACGATGTGCTTCAGAACGGTGTGCTTCAGAACGGTGTGATTTCAGAACGGTGTGACTTCAGAATGACGTGACTTCAGAACGGTGAGACTTCAGAACGGTGAGCTTCAGAACGGTGTGATTTCAGAACGGTGTGACTTCAGAATGACGTGACTTCAGAACGGTGAGACTTCAGAACGGTCTGACTTCAGAACAGTGTGACTTCAGAACAGCGAGACTTCAGAATGGCGTGACTTCAGAACGGTGTGACTTCAGAACGGTGTGCTTCAGAACGGTGTGACTTCAGAATGGTGAGACTTCAGAAAGGAGTGATTTCAGAACGGTGTGACTTCAGAACAGTGTGCTTCACAATGGCATGACTTCAGAATGGCGTGACTTCAGAACTGTGTGATTTCACAATGGTGTGCTTCAGAACGGCGTGAGTTCAGAATGGCATGATTTCAGAACGGTGTGACTTCAGAACGGGAGTGACTTCAGAACAGTGAGACTTCAGAATGGCGAGACTTCAGAACGGTGTTTCTTCAGAACGGTGTGACCTCAGGACGGCGTGCTTCAGAACGGTGTGCTTCAGAATGGCGTGACTTCAGAACGGTGTGACTTCAGAACAGCGAGACTTCAGAATGGCGTGACTTCAGAACGGTGTGACTTCAGAACGGTGTGCTTCAGAACGGTGTGACTTCAGAATGGTGAGACTTCAGAAAGGAGTGATTTCAGAACGGTGTGACTTCAGAACAGTGTGCTTCACAATGGCATGACTTCAGAATGGCGTGACTTCAGAATTGTGTGATTTCACAATGGTGTGCTTCAGAACGGCGTGAGTTCAGAATGGCATGATTTCAGAACGGTGTGAATTCAGAACGGTGTGACTTCAGAACGGGAGTGACTTCAGAACGATGTGCTTCAGAACGGTGTGCTTCAGAACGGTGTGACTACAGAACGGTGTGAGTTCAGAACGGTGAGCTTCAGAACGGTGTGATTTCAGAACGGTGTGACTTGAGAATGACGTGACTTCAGAACGGTGTGACTTCAGAACGGTCCGACTTCAGAACGGTGTGACTTCAGAACGGTGTGCTTCAGAACGGTGTGATTTCAGAACGGTGTGACTTCAGAACGACGTGACTTCAGATCGGAGTGACTTCAGAAGCGTGTGACTTCAGAACGGTGTGACGTCAGAACGGTGTGCTTCAGAACAGAGTGCTTCAGAACGGTGTGCTTCAGAACGGCATGCTTCAGAAGGTGTGACTTCAGAATGGTGTGCTTCAGAAAAGCGTGACTTCAGAACGTTGAGACTTGAGAACAGCGTGACTTCAGAACGTTGTGCTTCAGAACGGTGTGATTCAGAACGGTGTGACTTCAGAAAGGTGTGCTTCAGAACAGTGTGACTTCAGAAAGGCGAGACTTCAGAACAGCGTGACTTCAGAACAGTGTGCTTCAGAATGGTATGCTTCAGAACGGTCTGATTTCAGAACGGCATGACTTCAGAACGGAGTGACTTCAGAATGGCATGATTTCAGAAGGGAGTGACTTCAGAACGTTGTGACTACAGAACGGTGTGACTACAGAATGGTGTGAATTCAGAACGGAGTGCTTCAGAACGGTGTGAATTCAGAACGGTGTGACTTCAGAACGGAGTGCTTCAGAACGGTGTGATTTCAGAACGGTGTGATTTCAAACGGCGTGACTTCAGAATGACGTGACTTCAGAACGTTGTGACTTCAGACCGGTGTGCTTCAGAATGGTGTGCTTCAGAACGGCGTGACTTCAGAATGGTGTGACTTCAGAACGCTGTGACTTCAGAACGGTGTGCTTCAGAACGGTGTGACTTCAGAACGGTGTGATTTCAGAATGGTGTGCTTCAGAACGGTGTGATTTCTGAACGGTGTGCTTCAGAACGGTGAGACTTCAGAACGGTGTGCTTCAGAACGGTGAGACTTCTGAACGGTGTACTTCAGAACGGTGTGAATTCAGAAACGACGTGACTTAAGAACGGTGTGCTTCAGAATGGTGTGACGTAAGAATGGTGTGCTTCAGAATGGTGTGACTTCAGAACGGTGTGCTTCAGAACGGTGTGCTTCAGAACGGCGTGACTTCAGAACGGTGTGCTTCAGAACGATGTGACTTCAGAACGGTGTGACTTCAGGACGGTGTGCTTCAGAACGGTGTGCTTCAGAACAGTGTGACTTCAGAAAGACGTGACTTCAGAACGTCGTGACTTCAGAACGGTGTGCTTCAGAACGGTGTGTCTTCAGAATGACGTGACTTCAGAACGGTGTGCTTCAGAACGGAGTGCTTCAGAACGGTATGCTTCAGAAAGTGTGACTTCAGAACGGTGTGCTTCAGAACAGCGTGATTTCAGAACGGCGAGACTTCAGAACAGCGTGACTTCAGAAAGGTGTGCTCCAGAACGGTGTGCTTCAGAATGGTATGACTTCAGAACGGTGTGCTTCAGAACGGTGTGCTTCAGAACAGCGTGACTTCAGAACGACGAAACTTCAGAACAGCGTGACTTCAGAACAGTGTGCTTCAGAACGGTGTGCTTCAGAACGGTGTGATTTCAGAAAGGTATGCTTCAGAACTATGTGACTTCAGAATGGTGTGCTGCAGAACGGTGTGACTTCAGAACGGTGTGCTTTAGAACAGCGTGACTTCAGAACGAGAGACTGCAGAACAGCGTGACTTTAGAACGGTGTGCTTCAGAACGGTGTGCTTCAGAACGGTGTGACTTCAGAACGGCGTGACTTCAGAAGGGCGAGACTTCAGAACGGTGTGCTTCAGAATGGTGTGATTTCAGAACAGTGTGCTTCAGAACGGTGTGCTTCAGAACAGTGTGACCTCAGAACGGTGTGCTTCTAAACGGTGTGACTTCAGAACGGTGTGAATTCAGAATGGTGTGACTTTAGAATGATGTGACTTCATAATGGTGTGACCTCAGAACTGTGTGCTTCAGAACAGTGTGCTTCAGAACGGTGTGCTTCAGAACGGTGTGACTAATGAACGGTGTGACTTTAGAATGGTGTGACTTAAGAATGATGTGACTTCAGAACAGAGTGAACTCAGAATTGTGTGACTTCAGAACAGTGTGACTTTAGAATGACGTGACTTCGGAACTGTGTGCTTCAGAACGGTGTGACCTCAGAACGGTGTGATTCAGAACGGTGTGACCTCAGGACGGTGTGCTTCAGAACGGTGTGCTTCAGAACAGAGTGCTTCAGAACGGTGTGCTTCAGAACGGCATGCTTCAGAAGGTGTGACTTCAGAATGGTGTGCTTCAGAAAAGCGTGACTTCAGAACGTTGAGACTTGAGAACAGCGTGACTTCAGAACGTTGTGCTTCAGAACGGTGTGATTCAGAACGGTGTGACTTCAGAAAGGTGTGCTTCAGAACAGTGTGACTTCAGAAAGGCGAGACTTCAGAACAGCGTGACTTCAGAACAGTGTGCTTCAGAATGGTATGCTTCAGAACGGTCTGATTTCAGAACGGCATGACTTCAGAACGGAGTGACTTCAGAATGGCATGATTTCAGATGGGAGTGACTTCAGAACGTTGTGACTACAGAACGGTGTGACTACAGAATGGTGTGAATTCAGAACGGAGTGCTTCAGAACGGTGTGAATTCAGAACGGTGTGACTTCAGAACGGAGTGCTTCAGAACGGTGTGATTTCAGAACGGTGTGATTTCAAACGGCGTGACTTCAGAATGACGTGACTTCAGAACGTTGTGACTTCAGACCGGTGTGCTTCAGAATGGTGTGCTTCAGAACGGCGTGACTTCAGAATGGTGTGACTTCAGAACGCTGTGACTTCAGAACGGTGTGCTTAAGAACGGTGTGACTTCAGAACGGTGTGATTTCAGAATGGTGTGCTTCAGAACGGTGTGATTTCTGAACGGTGTGCTTCAGAACGGTGAGACTTCAGAACGGTGTGCTTCAGAACGGTGAGACTTCTGAACGGTGTACTTCAGAACGGTGTGAGTTCAGAACGACGTGACTTAAGAACGGTGTGCTTCAGAATGGAGTGACGTAAGAACGGTGTGCTTCAGAATGGTGTGACTTCAGAACGGTGTGCTTCAGAACGGTGTGCTTCAGAACGGCGTGACTTCAGAACGGTGTGCTTCAGAACGATGTGACTTCAGAACGGTGTGACTTCAGGACGGTGTGCTTCAGAACAGTGTGCTTCAGAATGGTGTGCTTCAGAATGGGGTGATTTCAGAACGGTGTGCTTCAGAATGGTGTGACTTCAGAACGGTGTGCTTCAGAACGGTGTGCTTCAGAACAGTGTGACTTCAGAAAGACGTGACTTCAGAACGTCGTGACTTCAGAACGGTGTGCTTCAGAACGGTGTGTCTTCAGAATGACGTGACTTCAGAACGGTGTGCTTCAGAACGGAGTGCTTCAGAACGGTATGCTTCAGAAAGTGTGACTTCAGAACGGTGTGCTTCAGAACAGCGTGATTTCAGAACGGCGAGACTTCAGAACAGCGTGACTTCAGAAAGGTGTGCTCCAGAACGGTGTGCTTCAGAATGGTATGACTTCAGAACGGTGTGCTTCAGAACGGTGTGCTTCAGAACAGCGTGACTTCAGAACGACGAAACTTCAGAACAGCGTGACTTCAGAACAGTGTGCTTCAGAACGGTGTGCTTCAGAAAGGTGTGATTTCAGAAAGGTATGCTTCAGAACTATGTGACTTCAGAATGGTGTGCTGCAGAACGGTGTGACTTCAGAACGGTGTGCTTTAGAACAGCGTGACTTCAGAACGAGAGACTGCAGAACAGCGTGACTTTAGAACGGTGTGCTTCAGAACGGTGTGCTTCAGAACGGTGTGACTTCAGTACGGCGTGACTTCAGAAGGGCGAGACTTCAGAACGGTGTGCTTCAGAATGGTGTGATTTCAGAACAGTGTGCTTCAGAACGGTGTGCTTCAGAACGGTGTGACTTCAGAACGGTGTGAATTCAGAATGGTGTGACTTTAGAATGATGTGACTTCATAATGGTGTGACCTCAGAACTGTGTGCTTCAGAACAGTGTGCTTCAGAACGGTGTGCTTCAGAACGGTGTGACCTCAGAACGGTGTGCTTCTGAACGGTGTGACTAATGAACGGTGTGACTTTAGAATGGTGTGACTTAAGAATGATGTGACTTCAGAACAGAGTGAACTCAGAATTGTGTGACTTCAGAACAGTGTGACTTTAGAATGATGTGACTTCGGAACTGTGTGCTTCAGAACGGTGTGACCTCAGAACGGTGTGATTCAGAACGGTGTGACCTCAGGACGGTGTGCTTCAGAATGGTGTGCTTCAGAATGGCGAGACTTCAGAACGGTGTGACTTCAGAACAGCGAGACTTCAGAATGGCGAGACTTCAGAACGGTGTGACTTCAGAACGGTGTGACCTCAGGACGGTGTGCTTCAGAACGGTGTGCTTCAGAATGGCGAGACTTCAGAACGGTGTGACTTCAGAACAGTGAGACTTCAGAATGGCGAGACTTCAGAACGGTGTTTCTTCAGAACGGTGTGACCTCAGGACGGCGTGCTTCAGAACGGTGTGCTTCAGAATGGCGTGACTTCAGAACGGTGTGACTTCAGAACAGCGAGACTTCAGAATGGCGTGACTTCAGAATGGCGTGACTTCAGAACAGTGTGACTTCAGAACGGTGTGCTTCAGAACGGTGTGACTTCAGAATGGTGAGACTTCAGAAAGGAGTGATTTCAGAACGGTGTGACTTCAGAACAGTGTGCTTCACAATGGCATGACTTCAGAATGGCGTGACTTCAGAACTGTGTGATTTCACAATGGTGTGCTTCAGAACGGCGTGAGTTCAGAATGGCATGATTTCAGAACGGTGTGAATTCAGAACGGTGTGACTTCAGAACGGGAGTGACTTCAGAACGATGTGCTTCAGAACGGTGTGCTTCAGAACGGTGTGACTACAGAACGGTGTGACATCAGAACGGTGAGCTTCAGAACGGTGTGATTTCAGAACGGTGTGACTTGAGAATGACGTGACTTCAGAACGGTGTGACTTCAGAACGGTCTGACTTCAGAACGGTGTGACTTCAGAACGGTGTGCTTCAGAACGGTGTGATTTCAGAACGGTGTGACTTCAGAACGACGTGACTTCAGATCGGAGTGACTTCAGAAGCGTGTGACTTCAGAACGGTGTGACGTCAGAACGGTGTGCTTCAGAAGAGTGTGCTTCAGAACGGTGTGCTTCAGAATGGAGTGACTTCAGAACGGCGTGACTTCAGTACGACGAGACTTCAGAACAGCGTGACTTCAGAAAGGTGTGCTTCAGAACGGTGCGTCTTCAGAACGATGAGACTTCAGAACTGTGGGCTTCAGAACGGTGTGCTTCAGAACGGCGTGACTTCAGAACGACGTGACTTCAGAATGGTGTGCTTCAGAACAGCGTGACTTCAGAACGGCGTGCTTCAGAACGGTGTGTCTTCAGAACGACGTGACTTCAGAACGGTGTGCTTCAGAACAGAGTGCTTCAGAACGGTGTGCTTCAGAACGGCATGCTTCAGAAGGTGTGACTTCAGAATAGTGTGCTTCAGAAAAGCGTGACTTCAGAACGTTGAGACTTGAGAACAGCGTGACTTCAGAACGTTGTGCTTCAGAACGGTGTGATTCAGAACGGTGTGACTTCAGAAAGGTGTGCTTCAGAACAGTGTGACTTCAGAAAGGCGAGACTTCAGAACAGCGTGACTTCAGAACAGTGTGCTTCAGAATGGTATGCTTCAGAACGGTCTGATTTCAGAACGGCATGACTTCAGAACGGAGTGACTTCAGAATGGCATGATTTCAGAAGGGAGTGACTTCAGAACGTTGTGACTACAGAACGGTGTGACTACAGAATGGTGTGAATTCAGAACGGAGTGCTTCAGAACGGTGTGAATTCAGAACGGTGTGCTTCAGAACGGTGTGAATTCAGAACGGTGTGCATTCAGAACGGAGTGCTTCAGAACGGTGTGATTTCAGAACGGTGTGATTTCAAACGGCGTGACTTCAGAATGACGTGACTTCAGAACGTTGTGACTTCAGACCGGTGTGCTTCAGAATGGTGTGCTTCAGAACGGCGTGACTTCAGAATGGTGTGACTTCAGAACGCTGTGACTTCAGAACGGTGTGCTTCAGAACGGTGTGCTTCAGAACGGTGTGACTACAGAACGGTGTGACATCAGAACGGTGAGCTTCAGAACGGTGTGATTTCAGAACGGTGTGACTTGAGAATGACGTGACTTCAGAACGGTGTGACTTCAGAACGGTGTGCTTCAGAACGGTGTGATTTCAGAACGGTGTGACTTCAGAACGACGTGACTTCAGATCGGAGTGACTTCAGAAGCGTGTGACTTCAGAACGGTGTGACGTCAGAACGGTGTGCTTCAGAAGAGTGTGCTTCAGAACGGTGTGCTTCAGAATGGAGTGACTTCAGAACGGCGTGACTTCAGTACGACGAGACTTCAGAACAGCGTGACTTCAGAAAGGTGTGCTTCAGAACGGTGCGTCTTCAGAACGATGAGACTTCAGAACTGTGGGCTTCAGAACGGTGTGCTTCAGAACGGCGTGACTTCAGAACGACGTGACTTCAGAATGGTGTGCTTCAGAACAGCGTGACTTCAGAACGGCGTGCTTCAGAACGGTGTGTCTTCAGAACGACGTGACTTCAGAACGGTGTGCTTCAGAACAGAGTGCTTCAGAACGGTGTGCTTCAGAACGGCATGCTTCAGAAGGTGTGACTTCAGAATGGTGTGCTTCAGAAAAGCGTGACTTCAGAACGTTGAGACTTGAGAACAGCGTGACTTCAGAACGTTGTGCTTCAGAACGGTGTGATTCAGAACGGTGTGACTTCAGAAAGGTGTGCTTCAGAACAGTGTGACTTCAGAAAGGCGAGACTTCAGAACAGCGTGACTTCAGAACAGTGTGCTTCAGAATGGTATGCTTCAGAACGGTCTGATTTCAGAACGGCATGACTTCAGAACGGAGTGACTTCAGAATGGCATGATTTCAGAAGGGAGTGACTTCAGAACGTTGTGACTACAGAACGGTGTGACTACAGAATGGTGTGAATTCAGAACGGAGTGCTTCAGAACGGTGTGAATTCAGAACGGTGTGACTTCAGAACGGAGTGCTTCAGAACGGTGTGATTTCAGAACGGTGTGATTTCAAACGGCGTGACTTCAGAATGACGTGACTTCAGAACGTTGTGACTTCAGACCGGTGTGCTTCAGAATGGTGTGCTTCAGAACGGCGTGACTTCAGAATGGTGTGACTTCAGAACGCTGTGACTTCAGAACGGTGTGCTTCAGAACGGTGTGACTTCAGAACGGTGTGATTTCAGAATGGTGTGCTTCAGAACGGTGTGATTTCTGAACGGTGTGCTTCAGAACGGTGAGACTTCAGAACGGTGTGCTTCAGAACGGTGAGACTTCTGAACGGTGTACTTCAGAACGGTGTGAATTCAGAACGACGTGACTTAAGAACGGTGTGCTTCAGAATGGTGTGACGTAAGAACGGTGTGCTTCAGAATGGTGTGACTTCAGAACGGTGTGCTTCAGAACGGTGTGCTTCAGAACGGCGTGACTTCAGAACGGTGTGCTTCAGAACGATGTGACTTCAGAACGGTGTGACTTCAGGACGGTGTGCTTCAGAACAGTGTGCTTCAGAATGGTGTGCTTCAGAATGGGGTGATTTCAGAACGGTGTGCTTCAGAACGGTGTGTTTCAGAACGGCGTGACTTCAGAACGTTGTGACTTCAGAATGTCGTGACTTCAGAACGGTGTGCTTCAGAACGGTGTGTCTTCAGAATGACGTGACTTCAGAACGGTGTGCTTCAGAACGGAGTGCTTCAGAACGGTATGCTTCAGAAATTGTGACTTCAGAACGGTGTGCTTCAGAACAGCGTGATATCAGAACGGCGAGACTTCAGAACAGCGTGACTTCAGAAAGGTGTGCTCCAGAACGGTGTGCTTCAGAATGGTATGACTTCAGAACGGTGTGCTTCAGAACGGTGTGCTTCAGAACTCCGTGACTTCAGAACGACGAAACTTCGGAACAGCGTGACTTCAGAACAGTGTGCTTCAGAACGGTGTGCTTCAGAACGGAATGATTTCAGAAAGGTATGCTTCAGAACTATGTGACTTCAGAACGGTGTGCTGCAGAACGGTGTGACTTCAGAACGGTGTGCTTTAGAACAGCGTGACTTCAGAACGAGAGACTGCAGAACAGCGTGACTTTAGAACGGTGTGCTTCAGAACAGTGTGCTTCAGAACGGTGTGACTTCAGAACGGTGTGACTTCAGAAGGGCGAGACTTCAGAACGGTGTGCTTCAGAATGGTGTGATTTCAGAACAGTGTGCTTCAGAACGGTGTGCTTCAGAACGGTGTGACCTCAGAACGGTGTGCTTCTAAACGGTGTGACTTCAGAACGGTGTGAATTCAGAATGGGGTGACTTTAGAATGATGTGACTTCATAATGGTGTGACCTCAGAACTGTGTGCTTCAGAACAGTGTGCTTCAGAACGGTGTGCTTCAGAACGGTGTGACCTCAGAACGGTGTGCTTCTGAACGGTGTGACTAATGAACGGTGTGACTTTAGAATGGTGTGACTTAAGAATGATGTGACTTCAGAACAGAGTGAACTCAGAATTGTGTGACTTCAGAACAGTGTGACTTTAGAATGATGTGACTTCGGAACAGAGTGAACTCAGAACGGTGTGACATCAGAACAGTGTGCTTCAGAACGGTTTGACCTCAGAACGGTGTGATTCAGAACGGTGTGACCTCAGGACGGTGTGCTTCAGAACGGTGTGCTTCAGAATGGCGAGACTTCAGAATGGTGTGACTTCAGAACAGCGAGACTTCAGAATGGCGAGACTTCAGAATGGTGTGACTTCAGAACAGCGAGACTTCAGAATGGCGAGACTTCAGAACGGTGTGACTTCAGAACGGTGTGACCTCAGGACGGTTTGCTTCAGAACGGTGTGCTTCAGAATGGCGAGACTTCAGAACGGTGTGACTTCAGAACAGTGAGACTTCAGAATGGCGAGACTTCAGAACGGTGTTTCTTCAGAACGGTGTGACCTCAGGACGGCGTGCTTCAGAACGGTGTGCTTCAGAATGGCGTGACTTCAGAACGGTGTGACTTCAGAACAGCGAGACTTCAGAATGGCGTGACTTCAGAACGGTGTGACTTCAGAACGGTGTGCTTCAGAATGGTGTGACTTCAGAATGGTGAGACTTCAGAAAGGAGTGATTTCAGAACGGTGTGACTTCAGAACAGTGTGCTTCACAATGGCATGACTTCAGAATGGCGTGACTTCAGAACTGTGTGATTTCACAATGGTGTGCTTCAGAACGGCATGACTTCAGAATGGCATGATTTCAGAACGGTGTGAATTGAGAACGGTGTGACTTCAGAACGGGAGTGACTTCAGAACGACGTGCTTCAGAACGGTGTGCTTCAGAACGGTGTGACTTCAGAACGGTGTGACATCAGAACGGTGAGCCTCAGAACGGTGTGATTTCAGAACGGTGTGACTTCAGAATGACGTGACTTCAGAACAGTGTGCTTCAGAACGGTGTGCTTCAGAACGGTGTGACCTCAGAACGGTGTGCTTCTGAACGGTGTGACTAATGAACGGTGTGACTTTAGAATGGTGTGACTTTAGAATGATGTGACTTCGGAACAGTGTGCTTCAGAACGGTGTGACCTCAGAACGGTGTGCTTCAGAACAGTGTGACCTCAGGACGGTGTGCTTCAGTACGGTGTGCTTCAGAATGGCGAGACTTCAGAACGGTGTGACTTCAGAACGGTGTGTCCTCAGGACGGCGTGCTTCAGAACGGTGTGCTTCAGAATGGCGAGACTTCAGAACAGTGTGACTTCAGAACAGCGAGACTTCAGAATGGCGTGACTTCAGAACGGTGTGACTTCAGAACGGTGTGCTTCAGAACGGTGTGACTTCAGAATGGTGAGACTTCAGAAAGGAGTGATTTCAGAACGGTGTGACTTCAGAAAAGTGTGCTTCACAATGGCATGACTTCAGAATGGCGTGACTTCAGAATGGTGTGACTTCAGAAAGGTGTGATTTCAGAACTGTGTGATTTCACAATGGTGTTCTTCAGAACGGCGTGACTTCAGAATGGCATGATTTCAGAACGGTGTGAATTCAGAACGGTGTGACTTCAGAACGGGAGTGACTTCAGAACGATGTGCTTCAGAACGGTGTGCTTCAGAAAGGTGTTACTTCAGAACGGTGTGCTTCAGAACGGTGTGACTTCAGAGCGGCGTGACTTCAGAATGGTGTGCTTCAAAATGGTGTGTCTTCAGAACAGCGTGACTTCAGAACAGCGTGACTTCAGAACGGTGTGACTTCAGAACGGTGTGACTCAGAACGGCGTGACTTCAGAACAGTGTGACCTCAGAATGGTGTGCTTCAGAACGGTGTGAATTCAGAACGGTGTGACTTCAGAATGGTGTGCTTCAGAAGGGTGTGAATTCAGAACGGTGTGACTTCAGAACGGCATGATTTCAGAACGGAGTGACTTCAGAATGGCATGATTTCAGAAGGGAGTGACTTCAGAAAAATGTGACTACAGAACGGTGTGACTACAGAATGGTGTGAATTCAGAACGGAGTGCTTCAGAACAGTGTGAATACAGAACGGTGTGACTTCAGAACGGTGTGCTTCAGAACGGTGTGATTTCAGAACGGTGTGATTTCAGAACGGCGTGACTTCAGAACGACGTGACTTCAGAACGGTGTGCTTCAGAACGGCGTGACTTCAGAACAGTGTGACTTCAGAACGCTGTGAATTCAGAACGGTGTGCTTCAGAACGGTGTGACTTCAGAACGGTGTGATTTCAGAACGGTGTGCTTCAGAACGGTGTGACTTCTGAACGGTGTGCTTCAGAACGGTGAGACTTCAGAACGGTGTGCTTCAGAACGGTGAGACTTCTGAACGGTGTGCTTCAGAACGGTGTGAATTCAGAACGACGTGACTTAAGAACGGTGTGCTTCAGAATGGTGTGACGTAAGAACGGTGTGCTTCAGAATGGTGTGACTTCAGAACGGTGTGCTTCAGAACGGTGTGCTTCAGAACTGCGTGACTTCAGAACGGTGTGCTTCAGAACGGTGTGACTTCAGAACGGTGTGCTTCAGAACGGTGTGCTTCAGAACGGCGTGACTTCAGAACGGTGTGCTTCAGAACGATGTGACTTCAGAACGGTGTGACTTCAGGACAGTGTGCTTCAGAACAGTGTGCTTCAGAATGGTCTGCTTCAGAATGGGGTGATTTCAGAACGGTGTGCTTCAGAATGGTGTGACTTCAGAACGGTGTGACTTCAGAACGGTGTGCTTCAGAACGGTGTGTCTTCAGAATGACGTGACTTCAGAACGGTGTGCTTCAGAACGGAGTGCTTCAGAACGGTATGCTTCAGAAAGTGTGACTTCAGAACGGTGTGCTTCAGAACAGCGTGATTTCAGAACGGCGAGACTTCAGAACAGCGTGACTTCAGAAAGGTGTGCTCCAGAACGGTGTGCTTCAGAATGGTATGACTTCAGAACGGTGTGCTTCAGAACGGTGTGCTTCAGAACAGCGTGACTTCAGAACGACGAAACTTCAGAACAGCGTGACTTCAGAACAGTGTGCTTCAGAACGGTGTGCTTCAGAACAGTGTGATTTCAGAAAGGTATGCTTCAGAGCTATGTGACTTCAGAATGGTGTGCTGCAGAACGGTGTGACTTCAGAACGGTGTGCTTTAGAACAGCGTGACTTCAGAACGAGAGACTGCAGAACAGCGTGACTTTAGAACGGTGTGCTTCAGAACGGTGTGCTTCAGAACGGTGTGACTTCAGAACGGCGTGACTTCAGAAGGGCGAGACTTCAGAACGGTGTGCTTCAGAATGGTGTGATTTCAGAACAGTGTGCTTCAGAACGGTGTGCTTCAGAACGGTGTGACCTCAGAACGGTGTGCTTCTAAACGGTGTGACTTCAGAACGGTGTGAATTCAGAATGGTGTGACTTTAGAATGATGTGACTTCATAATGGTGTGACCTCAGAACTGTGTGCTTCAGAACAGTGTGCTTCAGAACGGTGTGCTTCAGAACGGTGTGACCTCAGAACGGTGTGCTTCTGAACGGTGTGACTAATGAACGGTGTGACTTTAGAATGGTGTGACTTAAGAATGATGTGACTTCAGAACAGAGTGAACTCAGAATTGTGTGACTTCAGAACAGTGTGAATTTAGAATGATGTGACTTCGGAACTGTGTGCTTCAGAACGGTGTGACCTCAGAACGGTGTGATTCAGAACGGTGTGACCTCAGGACGGTGTGCTTCAGAACGGTGTGCTTCAGAATGGCGAGACTTCAGAATGGTGTGACTTCAGAACAGCGAGACTTCACAGTGGCGAGACTTCAGAACGGTGTGACTTCAGAACGGTGTGACCTCAGGACGGTGTGCTTCAGAACGGTGTGCTTCAGAATGGCGAGACTTCAGAACGGTGTGACTTCAGAACAGTGAGACTTCAGAATGGCGAGACTTCAGAACGGTGTTTCTTCAGAACGGTGTGACTTCAGAACGGTGTGACTTCAGAACAGCGAGACTTCAGAATGGCGTGACTTCAGAACGGTGTGACTTCAGAACGGTGTGCTTCAGAACGGTGTGACTTCAGAATGGTGAGACTTCAGAAAGGAGTGATTTCAGAACGGTGTGACTTCAGAACAGTGTGCTTCACAATGGCATGAATTCAGAATGGCGTGACTTCAGAACTGTGTGATTTCACAATGGTGTGCTTCAGAACGGCATGACTTCAGAATGGCATGATTTCAGAACGGTGTGAATTCAGAACGGTGTGACTTCAGAACGGGAGTGACTTCAGAACGATGTGCTTCAGAACGGTGTGCTTCAGAACGGTGTGACTACAGAACGGTGTGACATCAGAACGGTGAGCTTCAGAACGGTGTGATTTCAGAACGGTGTGACTTGAGAATGACGTGACTTCAGAACGGTGTGACTTCAGAACGGTCTGACTTCAGAACGGTGTGACTTCAGAACGGTGTGCTTCAGAACGGTGTGATTTCAGAACGGTGTGACTTCAGAACGACGTGACTTCAGATCGGAGTGACTTCAGAAGCGTGTGACTTCAGAACGGTGTGACGTCAGAACGGTGTGCTTCAGAACAGTGTGCTTCAGAATGGTGTGCTTCAGAATGGAGTGACTTCAGAACGGCGTGACTTCAGTACGACGAGACTTCAGAACAGCGTGACTTCAGAAAGGTGTGCTTCAGAACGGTGCGTCTTCAGAACGATGAGACTTCAGAACTGTGGGCTTCAGAACGGTGTGCTTCAGAACGGCGTGACTTCAGAACGACGTGACTTCAGAATGGTGTGCTTCAGAACGGCGTGACTTCAGAACGGCGTGCTTCAGAACGGTGTGTCTTCAGAACGACGTGACTTCAGAACGGTGTGCTTCAGAACAGAGTGCTTCAGAACGGTGTGCTTCAGAACGGCATGCTTCAGAAGGTGTGACTTCAGAATGGTGTGCTTCAGAAAAGCGTGACTTCAGAACGTTGAGACTTGAGAACAGCGTGACTTCAGAACGTTGTGCTTCAGAACGGTGTGATTCAGAACGGTGTGACTTCAGAAAGGTGTGCTTCAGAACAGTGTGACTTCAGAAAGGCGAGACTTCAGAACAGCGTGACTTCAGAACAGTGTGCTTCAGAATGGTATGCTTCAGAACGGTCTGATTTCAGAACGGCATGACTTCAGAACGGAGTGACTTCAGAATGGCATGATTTCAGAAGGGAGTGACTTCAGAACGTTGTGACTACAGAACGGTGTGACTACAGAATGGTGTGAATTCAGAACGGAGTGCTTCAGAACGGTGTGAATTCAGAACGGTGTGACTTCAGAACGGAGTGCTTCAGAACGGTGTGATTTCAGAACGGTGTGATTTCAAACGGCGTGACTTCAGAATGACGTGACTTCAGAACGTTGTGACTTCAGACCGGTGTGCTTCAGAATGGTGTGCTTCAGAACGGCGTGACTTCAGAATGGTGTGACTTCAGAACGCTGTGACTTCAGAACGGTGTGCTTCAGAACGGTGTGACTTCAGAACGGTGTGATTTCAGAATGGTGTGCTTCAGAACGGTGTGATTTCTGAACGGTGTGAATTCAGAACGGTGTGACTTCAGAACGGTGTGCTGCAGAACGGTGTGACTTCAGAACGGTGTGCTTTAGAACAGCGTGACTTCAGAACGGAGAGACTTCAGAACAGCGTGACTTTAGAACGGTGTGCTTCAGAACGGTGTGCTTCAGAACGGTGTGACTTCAGAACGGTGTGACTTCAGAAGGGCGAGACTTCAGAACGGTGTGCTTCAGAATGGTGTGATTTCAGAACAGTGTGCTTCTGAACGGTGTACTTCAGAAAGGTGTCACCTCAGAACGGTGTGCTTCTAAACGGTGTGACTTCAGAACGGTGTGAATTCAGAATGGTGTGACTTTAGAATGATGTGACTTCATAATGGTGTGACCTCAGAACGGTGTGCTTCAGAACAGTGTGCTTCAGAACGGTGTGCTTCTAAACGGTGTGACTTCTGAACGGTGTGAATTCAGAATGGTGTGACTTTAGAATGATGTGACTTCATAATGGTGTGACCTCAGAACGGTGTGCTTCAGAACAGTGTGCTTCAGAACGGTGTGATTTCAGAACGGTGTGACTTCAGAATGACGTGACTTCAGAACGTTGTGACTTCAGACCGGTGTGCTTCAGAACGGTGTGCTTCAGAACGGCGTGACTTCAGAATGGTGTGACTTCAGAACGCTGTGACTTCAGAACGGTGTGCTTCAGAACGGTGTGACTTCAGAACGGTGTGATTTCAGAATGGTGTGCTTCAGAACGGTGTGATTTCTGAACGGTGTGCTTCAGAACGGTGAGACTTCAGAACGATGTGCTTCAGAACGGTGAGACTTCTGAACGGTGTACTTCAGAACGGTGTGAATTCAGAACGACGTGACTTAAGAACGGTGTGCTTCAGAATGGTGTGACGTAAGAACGGTGTGCTTCAGAATGGTGTGACTTCAGAACGGTGTGCTTCAGAACGGTGTGCTTCAGAACGGCGTGACTTCAGAACGGTGTGCTTCAGAACGATGTGACTTCAGAACGGTGTGACTTCAGGACGGTGTGCTTCAGAACAGTGTGCTTCAGAATGGTGTGCTTTAGAATGGGGTGATTTCAGAACGGTGTGCTTCAGAATGGTGTGACTTCAGAACGGTGTGCTTCAGAACGGTGTGCTTCAGAACGGTGTGTTTCAGTGCGGCGTGACTTCAGAACGACGTGACTTCAGAACGTCGTGACATCAGAACGGTGTGCTTCAGAACGGTGTGTCTTCAGAATGACGTGACTTCAGAACGGTGTGCTTCAGAACGGAGTGCTTCAGAATGGTATGCTTCAGAAGGTGTGACTTCAGAACGGTGTGCTTCGGAACAGCGTGATTTCAGAACGGCGAGACTTCAGAACAGCGTGACTTCAGAAAGGTGTGCTCCAGAATGGTGTGCTTCAGAACGGTGTGACTTCAGAACGGTGTGCTTCAGAACAGTGTGCTTCAGAACAGCGTGACTTCAGAACGACGAAACTTCAGAACAGCGTGACTTCAGAACAGTGTGCTTCAGAATGGTGTGCTTCAGAACGGTGTGATTTCAGAACGGTATGCTTCAGAACGGTGTGACTTCAGAACGGTGTGCTGCAGAACGGTGTGACTTCAGAACGGTGTGCTTTAGAACAGCGTGACTTCAGAACGGAGAGACTTCAGAACAGCGTGACTTTAGAACGGTGTGCTTCAGAACGGTGTGCTTCAGAACGGTGTGACTTCAGAACGGTGAGACTTCAGAAGGGCGAGACTTCAGAACGTTGTGTTTCAGAATGGTGTGATTTCAGAACAGTGTGCTTCTGAACGGTGTACTTCAGAACGGTGTGACCTCAGAACGGTGTGCTTCTAAATGGTGTGACTTCAGAACGGTGTGAATTCAGAATGGTGTGACTTTAGAATGATGTGACTTCATAATGGTGTGACCTCAGAACGGTGTGCTTCAGAACAGTGTGCTTCAGAACGGTGTGCTTCAGAACGGTGTGACCTCAGAACGGTGTGCTTCTGAACGGTGTGACTAATGAACGGTGTGACTTTAGAATGGTGTGACTTTAGAATGATGTGACTTCAGAACGGAGTGAACTCAGAATTGTGTGACTTCAGAACAGTGTGACTTTAGAATGATGTGACTTCGGAACAGTGTGCTTCAGAACGGTGTGACCTCAGAACGGTGTGCTTCAGAACGGTGTGACCTCAGGACGGTGTGCTTCAGAACGGTGTGCTTCAGAATGGCGAGACTTCAGAACGGAGTGACTTCAGAACAGCGAGACTTCAGAATGGCGAGACTTCAGAACGGTTTGACTTCAGAACGGTGTGACCTCAGGACGGTGTGCTTCAGAAAGGTGTGCTTCAGAACAGCGAGACTTCAGAATGGCGTGACTTCAGAACGGTGTGACTTCAGAACAGTGTGCTTCAGAACGTTGTGACTTCAGAATGGTGAGACTTCAGAAATGAGTGATTTCAGAACAGTGTGACTTCAGAACAGTGTGCTTCACAATGGCATGAATTCAGAATGGCGTGACTTCAGAACGGTGTGATTTCAGAACGGTGTGCTTCAGAACGGTGTGACTTCTGAACGGTGTGCTTCAGAACGGTGAGTCTTCAGAACGGTGTGCTTCAGAACGGTGAGACTTCTGAACGGTGTGCTTCAGAACGGTGTGAATTCAGAACGACGTGACTTAAGAACGGTGTGCTTCAGAATGGTGTGACGTAAAAACGGTGTGCTTCAGAATGGTGTGACTTCAGAACGGTGAGCTTCAGAACGGTGTGCTTCAGAACGGCGTGACTTCAGAACGGTGTGCTTCAGAACGGTGTGACTTCAGAACGGTGTGCTTCAGAACGGTGTGCTTCAGAACGGCGTGACTTCAGAACGGTGTGCTTCAGAACGATGTGACTTCAGAACGGTGTGACTTCAGGACAGTGTGCTTCAGAACAGTGTGCTTCAGAATGGTCTGCTTCAGAATGGGGTGATTTCAGAACGGTGTGCTTCAGAATGGTGTGACTTCAGAACGGTGTGACTTCAGAACGGTGTGCTTCAGAACGGTGTGCTTCAGAACGGTGTGTCTTCAGAATGACGTGACTTCAGAACGGTGTGCTTCAGAACGGAGTGCTTCAGAACGGTATGCTTCAGAAAGTGTGACTTCAGAACGGTGTGCTTCAGAACAGCGTGACTTCAGAATGACGAAACTTCAGAACAGCGTGACTTCAGAACAGTGTGCTTCAGAACGGTGTGCTTCAGAACGGTGTGATTTCAGAAAGGTATGCTTCAGAGCTATGTGACTTCAGAATGGTGTGCTGCAGAACGGTGTGACTTCAGAACGGTGTGCTTTAGAACAGCGTGACTTCAGAACGAGAGACTGCAGAACAGCGTGACTTTAGAACGGTGTGCTTCAGAACGGTGTGCTTCAGAACGGTGTGACTTCAGAACGGTGTGACTTCAGAAGGGCGAGACTTCAGAACGGTGTGCTTCAGAATGGTGTGATTTCAGAACAGTGTGCTTCAGAACGGTGTGCTTCAGAACGGTGTGACCTCAGAACGGTGTGCTTCTAAACGGTGTGACTTCAGAACGGTGTGAATTCAGAATGGTGTGACTTTAGAATGATGTGACTTCATAATGGTGTGACCTCAGAACTGTGTGCTTCAGAACAGTGTGCTTCAGAACGGTGTGCTTCAGAACGGTGTGACCTCAGAACGGTGTGCTTCTGAACGGTGTGACTAATGAACGGTGTGACTTTAGAATGGTGTGACTTAAGAATGATGTGACTTCAGAACAGAGTGAACTCAGAATTGTGTGACTTCAGAATGGTGTGACTTTAGAATGATGTGACTTCGGAACTGTGTGCTTCAGAACGGTGTGACCTCAGAACGGTGTGATTCAGAACGGCGTGACCTCAGAAAGGTGTGCTTCAGAACGGTGTGCTTCAGAATGGCGACACTTCAGAACGGTGTGACTTCAGAACAGCGAGACTTCAGAATGGCGAGACTTCAGAACGGTGTGCTTCAGAACGGTGTGACTTCAGGACGGTGTGCTTCAGAACGGTGTGCTTCAGAATGGCGAGACTTCAGAACGGTGTGACTTCAGAACAGTGAGACTTCAGAATGGCGAGACTTCAGAACGGTGTTTCTTCAGAACGGTGTGACTTCAGAACGGTGTGACTTCAGAACAGTTTGACTTCAGAATGGTGTGCTTCAGAACGGTGTGACTTCAGAACGGTGTGCTTCAGAACAGTGTGACTTCAGAATGGTGTGACTTCAGAAAGGTGTGATTTCAGAACGGTGTGACTTCAGAACAGTGTGCTTCACAATGGCGTGACTTCAGAATGGCGTGATTTCAGAACAGTGTGATTTCACAATGGTGTGCTTCAGAACGGCATGACTTCAGAATGGCATGATTTCAGAACGGTGTGAATTCAGAACGGTGTGACTTCAGAACGGGAGTGACTTCAGAACGATGTGCTTCAGAACGGTGTGCTTCAGAACGGTGTGACTACAGAACGGTGTGACATCAGAACGGTGAGCTTCAGAACGGTGTGATTTCAGAACGGTGTGACTTGAGAATGACGTGACTTCAGAACGGTGTGACTTCAGAACGGTCTGACTTCAGAACGGTGTGACTTCAGAACGGTGTGCTTCAGAACGGTGTGATTTCAGAACGGTGTGACTTCAGAACGACGTGACTTCAGATCGGAGTGACTTCAGAAGCGTGTGACTTCAGAACGGTGTGACGTCAGAACGGTGTGCTTCAGAACAGTGTGCTTCAGAATGGTGTGCTTCAGAATGGAGTGACTTCAGAACGGCGTGACTTCAGTACGACGAGACTTCAGAACAGCGTGACTTCAGAAAGGTGTGCTTCAGAACGGTGCGTCTTCAGAACGATGAGACTTCAGAACTGTGGGCTTCAGAACGGTGTGCTTCAGAACGGCGTGACTTCAGAACGACGTGACTTCAGAATGGTGTGCTTCAGAACGGCGTGACTTCAGAACGGCGTGCTTCAGAACGGTGTGTCTTCAGAACGACGTGACTTCAGAACGGTGTGCTTCAGAACAGAGTGCTTCAGAACGGTGTGCTTCAGAACGGCATGCTTCAGAAGGTGTGACTTCAGAATGGTGTGCTTCAGAAAAGCGTGACTTCAGAACGTTGAGACTTGAGAACAGCGTGACTTCAGAACGTTGTGCTTCAGAACGGTGTGATTCAGAACGGTGTGACTTCAGAAAGGTGTGCTTCAGAACAGTGTGACTTCAGAAAGGCGAGACTTCAGAACAGCGTGACTTCAGAACAGTGTGCTTCAGAATGGTATGCTTCAGAACGGTCTGATTTCAGAACGGCATGACTTCAGAACGGAGTGACTTCAGAATGGCATGATTTCAGAAGGGAGTGACTTCAGAACGTTGTGACTACAGAACGGTGTGACTACAGAATGGTGTGAATTCAGAACGGAGTGCTTCAGAACGGTGTGAATTCAGAACGGTGTGACTTCAGAACGGAGTGCTTCAGAACGGTGTGATTTCAGAACGGTGTGATTTCAAACGGCGTGACTTCAGAATGACGTGACTTCAGAACGTTGTGACTTCAGACCGGTGTGCTTCAGAATGGTGTGCTTCAGAACGGCGTGACTTCAGAATGGTGTGACTTCAGAACGCTGTGACTTCAGAACGGTGTGCTTCAGAACGGTGTGACTTCAGAACGGTGTGATTTCAGAATGGTGTGCTTCAGAACGGTGTGATTTCTGAACGGTGTGAATTCAGAACGGTGTGACTTCAGAACGGTGTGCTGCAGAACGGTGTGACTTCAGAACGGTGTGCTTTAGAACAGCGTGACTTCAGAACGGAGAGACTTCAGAACAGCGTGACTTTAGAACGGTGTGCTTCAGAACGGTGTGCTTCAGAACGGTGTGACTTCAGAACGGTGTGACTTCAGAAGGGCGAGACTTCAGAACGGTGTGCTTCAGAATGGTGTGATTTCAGAACAGTGTGCTTCTGAACGGTGTACTTCAGAACGGTGTCACCTCAGAACGGTGTGCTTCTAAACGGTGTGACTTCAGAACGGTGTGAATTCAGAATGGTGTGACTTTAGAATGATGTGACTTCATAATGGTGTGACCTCAGAACGGTGTGCTTCAGAACAGTGTGCTTCAGAACGGTGTGCTTCTAAACGGTGTGACTTCTGAACGGTGTGAATTCAGAATGGTGTGACTTTAGAATGATGTGACTTCATAATGGTGTGACCTCAGAACGGTGTGCTTCAGAACAGTGTGCTTCAGAACGGTGTGATTTCAGAACAGTGTGACTTCAGAATGACGTGACTTCAGAACGTTGTGACTTCAGACCGGTGTGCTTCAGAACGGTGTGCTTCAGAACGGCGTGACTTCAGAATGGTGTGACTTCAGAACGCTGTGACTTCAGAACGGTGTGCTTCAGAACGGTGTGACTTCAGAACGGTGTGATTTCAGAATGGTGTGCTTCAGAACGGTGTGATTTCTGAACGGTGTGCTTCAGAACGGTGAGACTTCAGAACGATGTGCTTCAGAACGGTGAGACTTCTGAACGGTGTACTTCAGAACGGTGTGAATTCAGAACGACGTGACTTAAGAACGGTGTGCTTCAGAATGGTGTGACGTAAGAACGGTGTGCTTCAGAATGGTGTGACTTCAGAACGGTGTGCTTCAGAACGGTGTGCTTCAGAACGGCGTGACTTCAGAACGGTGTGCTTCAGAACGATGTGACTTCAGAACGGTGTGACTTCAGGACGGTGTGCTTCAGAACAGTGTGCTTCAGAATGGTGTGCTTTAGAATGGGGTGATTTCAGAACGGTGTGCTTCAGAATGGTGTGACTTCAGAACGGTGTGCTTCAGAACGGTGTGCTTCAGAACGGTGTGTTTCAGTGCGGCGTGACTTCAGAACGACGTGACTTCAGAACGTCGTGACATCAGAACGGTGTGCTTCAGAACGGTGTGTCTTCAGAATGACGTGACTTCAGAACGGTGTGCTTCAGAACGGAGTGCTTCAGAATGGTATGCTTCAGAAGGTGTGACTTCAGAACGGTGTGCTTCGGAACAGCGTGATTTCAGAACGGCGAGACTTCAGAACAGCGTGACTTCAGAAAGGTGTGCTCCAGAATGGTGTGCTTCAGAACGGTGTGACTTCAGAACGGTGTGCTTCAGAACAGTGTGCTTCAGAACAGCGTGACTTCAGAACGACGAAACTTCAGAACAGCGTGACTTCAGAACAGTGTGCTTCAGAATGGTGTGCTTCAGAACGGTGTGATTTCAGAACGGTATGCTTCAGAACGGTGTGACTTCAGAACGGTGTGCTGCAGAACGGTGTGACTTCAGAACGGTGTGCTTTAGAACAGCGTGACTTCAGAACGGAGAGACTTCAGAACAGCGTGACTTTAGAACGGTGTGCTTCAGAACGGTGTGCTTCAGAACGGTGTGACTTCAGAACGGTGTGACTTCAGAAGGGCGAGACTTCAGAACGGTGTGCTTCAGAATGGTGTGATTTCAGAACAGTGTGCTTCTGAACGGTGTACTTCAGAACGGTGTGACCTCAGAACGGTGTGCTTCAGAACAGTGTGCTTCAGAACGGTGTGCTTCAGAACGGTGTGACCTCAGAACGGTGGGCTTCTGAACGGTGTACTTCAGAACGGTGTGAATTCAGAACGACGTGACTTAAGAACGGTGTGCTTCAGAATGGTGTGACGTAAGAACGGTGTGCTTCAGAATGGTGTGACTTCAGAACGGTGTGCTTCAGAACGGGGTGCTTCAGAACGGCGTGACTTCAGAACGGTGTGCTTCAGAACGATGTGACTTCAGAACGGTGTGATTTCTGGACGGTCTGATTCAGAACAGTGTGCTTCAGAATGGTGTGCTTCAGAATGGTGTGATTTCAGAACGGTGTGCTTCAGAATGGTGTGACTTCAGAACGGTGTGCTTCAGAACGGTGTGCTTCAGAACGGTGTGTTTCAGAACGGCGTGACTTCAGAACGACGTGACTTCAGAACGTCGTGACGTCAGAACGGTGTGCTTCAGAACGGTGTGTCTTCAGAATGACGTGACTTCAGAACGGTGTGCTTCAGAACGGAGTGCTTCAGAATGGTATGCTTCAGAAGGTGTGACTTCAGAACGGTGTGCTTCAGAACAGCGTGATTTCAGAACGGCGAGACTTCAGAACAGCGTGACTTCAGAAAGGTGTGCTCCAGAACGGTGTGCTTCAGAACGGTGTGACTTCAGAACGGTGTGCTTCAGAATGGTGTGCTTCAGAACAGCGTGACTTCAGAACGACGAAACTTCAGAACAGCGTGACTTCAGAACAGTGTGCTTCAGAATGGTGTGCTTCAGAACGGTGTGATTTCAGAACGGTATGCTTCAGAACGGTGTGACTTCAGAACGGTGTGCTGCAGAACGGTGTGACTTCAGAACGGTGTGCTTTAGAACAGCGTGACTTCAGAACGGAGAGACTTCAGAACAGCGTGACTTTAGAACGGTGTGCTTCAGAACGGTGTGCTTCAGAACGGTGTGACTTCAGAACGGTGAGACTTCAGAAGGGCGAGACTTCAGAACGTTGTGTTTCAGAATGGTTTGATTTCAGAACAGTGTGCTTCTGAACGGTGTACTTCAGAACGGTGTGACCTCAGAACGGTGTGCTTTTAAATGGTGTGACTTCAGAACGGTGTGAATTCAGAATGGTGTGACTTTAGAATGATGTGACTTCATAATGGTGTGACCTCAGAACGTTGTGCTTCAGAACAGTGTGCTTCAGAACGGTGTGCTTCAGAACGGTGTGACCTCAGAACGGTGTGCTTCTGAACGGTGTGACTTTAGAATGGTGTGACTTTAGAATGATGTGACTTCAGAACGGAGTGAACTCAGAATTGTGTGACTTCAGAACAGTGTGACTTTAGAATGATGTGACTTCGGAACAGTGTGCTTCAGAACGGTGTGACCTCAGAACGGTGTGCTTCAGAACGGTGTGACCTCAGGACGGTGTGCTTCAGAACGGTGTGCTTCAGAATGGCGAGACTTCAGAACGGTGTGCTTCAGAACGGTGTGTCTTCAGAATGACGTGACTTCAGAACGGTGTGCTTCAGAACGGAGTGCTTCAGAATGGTATGCTTCAGAAGGTGTGACTTCAGAACGGTGTGCTTCGGAACAGCGTGATTTCAGAACGGCGAGACTTCAGAACAGCGTGACTTCAGAAAGGTGTGCTCCAGAATGGTGTGCTTCAGAACGGTGTGACTTCAGAACGGTGTGCTTCAGAACGGTGTGCTTCAGAACAGCGTGACTTCAGAACGACGAAACTTCAGAACAGCGTGACTTCAGAACAGTGTGCTTCAGAATGGTGTGCTTCAGAACGGTGTGATTTCAGAACGGTATGCTTCAGAACGGTGTGACTTCAGAACGGTGTGCTGCAGAACGGTGTGACTTCAGAACGGTGTGCTTTAGAACAGCGTGACTTCAGAACGGAGAGACTTCAGAACAGCGTGACTTTAGAACGGTGTGCTTCAGAACGGTGTGCTTCAGAACGGTGTGACTTCAGAACGGTGTGACTTCAGAAGGGCGAGACTTCAGAACGGTGTGCTTCAGAATGGTGTGATTTCAGAACAGTGTGCTTCTGAACGGTGTACTTCAGAACGGTGTGACCTCAGAACGGTGTGCTTCTAAACGGTGTGACTTCAGAACGGTGTGAATTCAGAATGGTGTGACTTTAGAATGATGTGACTTCATAATGGTGTGACCTCAGAACGGTGTGCTTCAGAACAGTGTGCTTCAGAACGGTGTGCTTCAGAACGGTGTGACCTCAGAACGGTGTGCTTCTGAACGGTGTACTTCAGAACGGTGTGAATTCAGAACGACATGACTTAAGAACGGTGTGCTTCAGAATGGTGTGACGTAAGAACGGTGTGCTTCAGAATGGTGTGACTTCAGAACGGTGTGCTTCAGAACGGTGTGCTTCAGAACGGCGTGACTTCAGAACGGTGTGCTTCAGAACGATGTGACTTCAGAACGGTGTGATTTCAGGACGGTCTGCTTCAGAACAGTGTGCTTCAGAATGGTGTGCTTCAGAATGGGGTGATTTCAGAACGGTGTGCTTCAGAATGGTGTGACTTCAGAACGGTGTGCTTCAGAACGGTGTGCTTCAGAACGGTGTGTTTCAGAACGGCGTGACTTCAGAACGACGTGACTTCAGAACGTCGTGACTTCAGAACGGTGTGCTTCAGAACGGTGTGTCTTCAGAATGACGTGACTTCAGAACGGTGTGCTTCAGAACGGAGTGCTTCAGAATGGTATGCTTCAGAAGGTGTGACTTCAGAACGGTGTGCTTCAGAACATCGTGATTTCAGAACGGCGAGACTTCAGAACAGCGTGACTTCAGAAAGGTGTGCTCCAGAACGGTGTGCTTCAGAACGGTGTGACTTCAGAACGGTGTGCTTCAGAAAGGTGTGCTTCAGAACAGCGTGACTTCAGAACGACGAAACTTCAGAACAGCGTGACTTCAGAACAGTGTGCTTCAGAATGGTGTGCTTCAGAACGGTGTGATTTCAGAACGGTATGCTTCAGAACGGTGTGACTTCAGAACGGTGTGCTGCAGAACGGTGTGACTTCAGAACGGTGTGCTTTAGAACAGCGTGACTTCAGAACGGAGATACTTCAGAACAGCGTGACGTTAGAACGGTGTGCTTCAGAACGGTGTGCTTCAGAACGGTGTGACTTCAGAACGGTGAGACTTCAGAAGGGCGAGACTTCAGAACGGTGTGTTTCAGAATGGTTTGATTTCAGAACAGTGTGCTTCTGAACGGTGTACTTCAGAACGGTGTGACCTCAGAACGGTGTGCTTCTAAATGGTGTGACTTCAGAACGGTGTGAATTCAGAATGGTGTGACTTTAGAATGATGTGACTTCATAATGGTGTGACCTCAGAACGGTGTGCTTCAGAACAGTGTGCTTCAGAACGGTGTGCTTCAGAACGGTGTGACCTCAGAACGGTGTGCTTCTGAACGGTGTGACTAATGAACGGTGTGACTTTAGAATGGTGTGACTTTAGAATGATGTGACTTCAGAACGGAGTGAACTCAGAATTGTGTGACTTCAGAACAGTGTGACTTTAGAATGATGTGACTTCGGAACAGTGTGCTTCAGAACGGTGTGACCTCAGAACGGTGTGCTTCAGAACGGTGTGACCTCAGGACGGTGTGCTTCAGAACGGTGTGCTTCAGAATGGCGAGACTTCAGAACGGTGTGCTTCAGAACGGTGTGTCTTCAGAATGACGTGACTTCAGAACGGTGTGCTTCAGAACGGAGTGCTTCAGAATGGTATGCTTCAGAAGGTGTGACTTCAGAATGGTGTGCTTCAGAACAGAGTGATTTCAGAACGGCGAGACTTCAGAACAGCGTGACTTCAGAAAGGTGTGCTCCAGAACGGTGTGCTTCAGAACGGTGTGACTTCAGAACGGTGTGCTTCAGAACGGTGTGCTTCAGAACAGCGTGACTTCAGAACGACGAAACTTCAGAACAGCGTGACTTCAGAACAGTGTGCTTCAGAATGGTGTGCTTCAGAACGGTGTGATTTCAGAACGGTATGCTTCAGAACGGTGTGACTTCAGAACGGTGTGCTGCAGAACGGTGTGACTTCAGAACGGTGTGCTTTAGAACAGCGTGGCTTCAGAACGGAGAGACTTCAGAACAGCGTGACTTTAGAACGGTGTGCTTCAGAACGGTGTGCTTCAGAACGGTGTGACTTCAGAACGGTGAGACTTCAGAAGGGCGAGACTTCAGAACGTTGTGTTTCAGAATGGTGTGGTTTCAGAACAGTGTGCTTCTGAACGGTGTACTTCAGAACGGTGTGACCTCAGAACGGTGTGCTTCTAAATGGTGTGACTTCAGAACGGTGTGAATTCAGAATGGTGTGACTTTAGAATGATGTGACTTCATAATGGTGTGACCTCAGAACGGTGTGCTTCAGAACAGTGTGCTTCAGAACGGTGTGCTTCAGAACGGTGTGACCTCAGAACGGTGTGCTTCTGAACGGTGTGACTAATGAACGGTGTGACTTTAGAATGGTGTGACTTTAGAATGATGTGACTTCAGAACGGAGTGAACTCAGAATTGTGTGACTTCCGAACAGTGTGACTTTAGAATGATGTGACTTCGGTACAGTGTGCTTCAGAACTGTGTGACCTCAGAACGGTGTGCTTCAGAACGGTGTGACCTCAGAACGGTGTGCTTCAGAACGGTGTGACCTCAGGACGGTGTGCTTCAGAACGGTGTGCTTCAGAATGGCGAGACTTCAGAACGGTGTGACTTCAGAACAGCGAGACTTCAGAATGGCGAGACTTCAGAACGGTTTGACTTCAGAACGGTGTGACCTCAGGACGGTGTGCTTCAGAAAGGTGTGCTTCAGAACAGCGAGACTTCAGAATGGCGTGACTTCAGAATGGTGTGACTTCAGAACAGTGTGCTTCAGAACGTTGTGACTTCAGAATGGTGAGACTTCAGAAATGAGTGATTTCAGAACGGTGTGACTTCAGAACAGTGTGCTTCACAATGGCATGAATTCAGAATGGCGTGACTTCAGAACGGTGTGCTTCAGAACGGTGTGACTTCAGAATGGTGAGACTTCAGAAAGGAGTGATTTCAGAACGGTGTGACTTCAGAACAGTGTGCTTCACAATGGCATGACTTCAGAATGGCGTGACTTCAGAACGGTGTGACTTCAGAAAGGTGTGATTTCAGAACTGTGTGACTTCAGAACGGTGTGCTTCAGAACGGCGTGACTTCAGAAAGGCGTGATTTCAGAACGGTGTGACTTCAGAACAGTAGGACTTCAGAAAGGTGTGATTTCAGAACTGTGTGATTTCACAATGGTGTGCTTCAGAACGGCGTGACTTCAGAATGCCATGATTTCAGAACGGTGTGAATTCAGAACGGTGTGACTTGAGAACGGGAGTGACTTCAGAACGATGTGCTTCAGAATGGTGTGCTTCAGAACGGTGTGACTACAGAACGGTGTGACATCAGAACGGTGAGCTTCAGAACGGTGTGATTTCAGAACGGTGTGACTTCATAATGGTGTGACCTCAGAACTGTGTGCTTCAAAACAGTGTGCTTCAGAACGGTGTGCTTCAGAACGGTGTGACTTCAGAACGGTGTGCTTCTGAACGGTGTGACTAATGAACGGTGTGACTTTAGAATGGTGTGACTTAAGAATGATGTGACTTCAGAACAGAGTGAACTCAGAATTGTGTGACTTCAGAACAGTGTGACTTTAGAATGATGTGACTTCGGAACTGTGTGCTTCAGAACGGTGTGACCTCAGAACGGTGTGATTCAGAACGGTGTGACCTCAGGACGGTGTGCTTCAGAACGGTGTGCTTCAGAATGGCGAGACTTCAGAATGGTGTGACTTCAGAACAGCGAGACTTCAGAATGGCGAGACTTCAGAATGGTGTGACTTCAGAACGGTGTGACCTCAGGACGGTGTGCTTCAGAACGGTGTGCTTCAGAATGGCGAGACTTCAGAACGGTGTGACTTCAGAACAGTGAGACTTCAGAATGGCGAGACTTCAGAACGGTGTTTCTTCAGAACGGTGTGACTTCAGAATGGCGTGACTTCAGAACGGTGTGACTTCAGAACGGTGTGCTTCAGAACGGTGTGACTTCAGAATGGTGAGACTTCAGAAAGGAGTGATTTCAGAACGGTGTGACTTCAGAACAGTGTGCTTCACAATGGCATGTCTTCAGAATGGCGTGACTTCAGAAATGTGTGATTTCACAACGGTGTGCTTCAGAACGGCATGACTTCAGAATGGCATGATTTCAGAACGGTGTGAATTCAGAACGGTGTGACTTCAGAACGGGAGTGACTTCAGAACGATGTGCTTCAGAACGGTGTGCTTCAGAACGGTGTGACTACAGAACGGTGTGACATCAGAACGGTGAGCTTCAGAACGGTGTGATTTCAGAACGGTGTGACTTGAGAATGACGTGACATCAGAACGGTGTGACTTCAGAACGGTCTGACATCAGAACGGTGTGACTTCAGAACGGTGTGCTTCAGAACGGTGTGATTTCAGAACGGTGTGACTTCAGAACGACGTGACTTCAGATCGGAGTGACTTCAGAAGCGTGTGACTTCAGAACGGTGTGACGTCAGAACGGTGTGCTTCAGAACAGTGTGCTTCAGAACGGTGTGCTTCAGAATGGAGTGACTTCAGAACGGCGTGACTTCAGTACGACGAGACTTCAGAACAGCGTGACTTCAGAAAGGTGTGCTTCAGAACGGTGCGTCTTCAGAACGATGAGACTTCAGAACTGTGGGCTTCAGAACGGTGTGCTTCAGAACGGCGTGACTTCAGAACGACGTGACTTCAGAATGGTGTGCTTCAGAACGGCGTGACTTCAGAACGGCGTGCTTCAGAACGGTGTGTCTTCAGAACGACGTGACTTCAGAACGGTGTGCTTCAGAACAGAGTGCTTCAGAACGGTGTGCTTCAGAACGGCATGCTTCAGAAGGTGTGACTTCAGAATGGTGTGCTTCAGAAAAGCGTGACTTCAGAACGTTGAGACTTGAGAACAGCGTGACTTCAGAACGTTGTGCTTCAGAACGGTGTGATTCAGAACGGTGTGACTTCAGAAAGGTGTGCTTCAGAACAGTGTGACTTCAGAAAGGCGAGACTTCAGAACAGCGTGACTTCAGAACAGTGTGCTTCAGAATGGTATGCTTCAGAACGGTCTGATTTCAGAACGGCATGACTTCAGAACGGAGTGACTTCAGAATGGCATGATTTCAGAAGGGAGTGACTTCAGAACGTTGTGACTACAGAACGGTGTGACTACAGAATGGTGTGAATTCAGAACGGAGTGCTTCAGAACAGTGTGAATTCAGAACGGTGTGACTTCAGAACGGAGTGCTTCAGAACGGTGTGATTTCAGAACGGTGTGATTTCAAACGGCGTGACTTCAGAATGACGTGACTTCAGAACGTTGTGACTTCAGACCGGTGTGCTTCAGAATGGTGTGCTTCAGAACGGCGTGACTTCAGAATGGTGTGACTTCAGAACGCTGTGACTTCAGAACGGTGTGCTTCAGAACGGTGTGACTTCAGAACGGTGTGATTTCAGAATGGTGTGCTTCAGAACGGTGTGATTTCTGAACGGTGTGAATTCAGAACGGTGTGACTTCAGAACGGTGTGCTGCAGAACGGTGTGACCTCAGAACGGTGTGCTTCTAAATGGTGTGACTTCAGAACGGTGTGAATTCAGAATGGTGTGACTTTAGAATGATGTGACTTCATAATGGTGTGACCTCAGAACGGTGTGCTTCAGAACAGTGTGCTTCAGAACGGTGTGCTTCAGAACGGTGTGACCTCAGAACGGTGTGCTTCTGAACTGTGTGACTAATGAACGGTGTGACTTTAGAATGGTGTGACTTTAGAATGATGTGACTTCAGAACGGAGTGAACTCAGAATTGTGTGACTTCAGAACAGTGTGACTTTAGAATGATGTGACTTCGGAACAGTGTGCTTCAGAACGGTGTGACCTCAGAACGGTGTGCTTCAGAACGGTGTGACCTCAGGACGGTGTGCTTCAGAACGGTGTGCTTCAGAATGGCGAGACTTCAGAACGGTGTGCTTCAGAACGGTGTGTCTTCAGAATGACGTGACTTCAGAACGGTGTGCTTCAGAACGGAGTGCTTCAGAATGGTATGCTTCAGAAGGTGTGACTTCAGAATGGTGTGCTTCAGAACAGAGTGATTTCAGAACGGCGAGACTTCAGAACAGCGTGACTTCAGAAAGGTGTGCTCCAGAACGGTGTGCTTCAGAACGGTGTGACTTCAGAACGGTGTGCTTCAGAACGGTGTGCTTCAGAACAGCGTGACTTCAGAACGACGAAACTTCAGAACAGCGTGACTTCAGAACAGTGTGCTTCAGAATGGTATGCTTCAGAACGGTGTGACTTCAGAACGGTGTGCTTCAGAAAAGCGGGACTTCAGAACGTTGAGACTTGAGAACAGCGTGACTTCAGAACGTTGTGCTTCAGAACGGTGTGATTCAGAACGGTGTGACTTCAGAACGGTGTGCTTCAGAACAGTGTGACTTCAGAAAGGCGAGACTTCAGAACAGCGTGATTTCAGAACAGTGTGCTTCAGAATGGTATGCTTCAGAACGGCTTGACTTCAGAACGACGTGACTTCAGAATGGTGTGCTTCAGAACGGCGTGACTTCAGAACGGTGTGCTTCAGAACGGTGTGACTTCAGAGCGCTGTGCTTCAGAACGGTGTGTCTTCAGAACGACGTGACTTCAGAACGGTGTGCTTCAGAACAGAGTGCTTCAGAACGGTGTGCTTCACAACGACATGCTTCAGAAGGTGTGACTTCAGAACGGTGTGCTTCAGAAAAGCGGGACTTCAGAACGTTGAGACTTGAGAACAGCGTGACTTCAGAACGTTGTGCTTCAGAACGGTGTGATTCAGAACGGTGTGACTTCAGAACGGTGTGCTTCAGAACAGTGTGACTTCAGAAAGGCGAGACTTCAGAACAGCGTGATTTCAGAACAGTGTGCTTCAGAATGGTATGCTTCAGGACGGTGTGATTTCAGAACGGTTTGCTTCAGAACAGTGTGATTTCAGAACGGTGTGACTTCAGAATGGTGTGACTTTAGAATGATGTGACTTCAGAATGGTGTGACCTCAGAACGGTGTTCTTAAGAACAGTGTGCTTCAGAACGGTGTGCTTCAGAACGGTGTGACCTCAGAACAGTGTGCTTCTGGACGGTGTGACTAATGAACGGTGTGACTTTAGAATGGTGTGACTTTAGAATGACGTGACTTCAGAACAGTGTGACCTCAGAATGGGGTGACTTCAGAACAGTGTGAATTTAGAATGATGTGACTTTGGAACAGTGTGCTTCAGAACGGTGTGACCTCAGAACGGTGTGCATCAGAACGGTGTGACCTCCGAACGGTGTGCTTCAGAACGGTGTGCTTCAGAATGGCGAGACTTCAGAACGGTGTGACTTCAGAACAGCGAGACTTCAGAATAGTGAGACTTCAGAACGGTGTGACTTCAGAACAGCGAGACTTCAGAATGGTGAGACTTCAGAACGGTGTGCTTCAGAACGGTGTGGCTACAGAAGGGTGTGACTTCAGAAGGGTGTGATTTCAGAACGGTGTGCTTCAGAACGGTGTGACTTCAGAATGGTGTGATTTCAGAACGGTGTGCTTCAGAACGGTGTGACTTCAGAACGGTGTGATTTCAGAACGGTGTGCTTCAGAACGGTGTGACTTCAGAACGGTGTAGTTCAGAACAGTGTGACTTCAGAAAGGCGAGACTTCAGAACAGCGTGACTTCAGAACAGTGTGCTTCAGAATGGTGTGCTTCAGAACGGTGTGATTTCAGAACAGTATGCTTCAGAATGGTGTGACTTCAGAATGGTGTGGTTCAGAAAGGAGTGACTTCAGAATGGTGTGCTTTAGAACAGCGTGACTTCCAAACGGAGAGACTTCAGAACAGCGTGACTTTAGAACGGCGTGCTTCAGAATGGGGTGCTTCTGAATGGTGTGACTTCAGAACAGCGTGACTTCAGAAGGGCGAGAATTCAGAATGGTGTGCTTCGGAACGGTGTGATTTCAGAACGGTGTGTTTCAGAATGGTGTGATTCAGAACGTTGTGATTTCGGAATGGTGTGCTTTAGAACAGCGTGACTTCAGAACGGAGAGACTTCAGAACAGCGTGAATTTACAACGCTGTGCTTCAGAACGGTGTGCTTCAGAACGGTGTGACTTCAGAACGGTGTGACTTAGGAACGGTGTGACTTCAGAAGGGCGAGACTTCAGAACGGTGTTCTTCAGAATGGTGTGATTTCAGAACAGTGTGCTTCTGAACGGTGTACTTCAGAACGGTGTGACCTCAGAACGGTGTGCTTCTAAACGGTGTGACTTCAGAACGGTGTGAATTCAGAATGGTGTGACTTTAGAATGATGTGACTTCATAATGGTGTGACTTCAGAACAGTGTGCTTCAGAACGGTGTGCTTCAGAACGGTGTGCTTCAGAACGGTGTGACCTCAGAACGGTGTGCTTCTGAACGGTGTACATCAGAACGGTGTGAATTCAGAACGACGTGACTTAAGAACGGTGTGCTTCAGAATGGTGTGACGTAAGAACGGTGTGCTTCAGAATGGTGTGACTTCAGAACGGTGTGCTTCAGAACGGTGTGCTTCAGAACGGCGTGACTTCAGAACGGTGTGCTTCAGAACGGTGTGACTTCAGAACGGTGTGACTTCAGGACGGTGTGCTTCAGAACAGTGTGCTTCAGAATGGTGTGCTTCAGAATGGGGTGATTTCAGAACGGTGTGCTTCAGAATGGTGTGACTTCAGAACGGTGTGCTTCAGAACGGTGTGCTTCAGAACGGTGTGTTTCAGAACGGTGTGCTTCAGAACGGTGTGTCTTCAGAATGACGTGACTTCAGAAAGGTGTGCTTCAGAACGGAGTGCTTCAGAATGGTATGCTTCAGAAGGTGTGACTTCAGAACGGTGTGCTTCAGAACAGCGTGATTTCAGAACGGCGAGACTTCAGAACAGCGTGACTTCAGAAAGGTGTGCTCCAGAACGGTGTGCTTCAGAACGGTGTGACTTCAGAACGGTGTGCTTCAGAAAGGTGTGCTTCAGAACAGAGTGACTTCAGAACAACGAAACTTCAGAACAGCGTGACTTCAGAACAGTGTGCTTCAGAATGGTGTGCTTCAGAACGGTGTGATTTCAGAACGGTATGCTTCAGAACGGTGTGACTTCAGAACGGTGTGCTGCAGAACGGTGTGACTTCAGAACGGTGTGCTTTAGAACAGCGTGACTTCAGAACGGAGAGACTTCAGAACAGCGTGACTTTAGAACGGTGTGCTTCAGAACGGTGTGCTTCAGAACGGTGTGACTTCAGAACGGTGAGACTTCAGAAGGGTGAGACTTCAGAACGGTGTGTTTCAGAATGGTGTGATTTCAGAACATTGTGCTTCTGAACGGTGTAATTCAGAACGGTGTGACCTCAGAACGGTGTGCTTCTAAACGGTGTGACTTCAGAACGGTGTGAATTCAGAATGGTGTGACTTTAGAATGATGTGACTTCATAATGGTGTGACCTCAGAACGGTGTGCTTCAGAACAGTGTGCTTCAGAACGGTGTGCTTCAGAACGGTGTGACCTCAGAACGGTGTGCTTCTGAACGGTGTGACTAATGAACGGTGTGACTTTAGAATGGTGTGACTTTAGAATGATGTGACTTCAGAACGGAGTGAACTCAGAATTGTGTGACTTCAGAACAGTGTGACTTTAGAATGATGTGACTTCGGAACAGTGTGCTTCAGAACGGTGTGACCTCAGAACGGTGTGCTTCAGAACGGTGTGACCTCAGGACGGTGTGCTTCAGAACGGTGTGCTTCAGAACGATGTGACTTCAGAACGGTGTGACTTCAGGACGGTGTGCTTCAGAACAGTTTGCTTCAGAATGGTGTGCTTCAGAATGGGGTGATTTCAGAACGGTGTGCTTCAGAATGGTGTGACTTCAGAACGGTGTGCTTCAGAACGGTGTGCTTCAGAACGGTGTGTTTCAGAACGGTGTGCTTCAGAACGGTGTGTCTTCAGAATGACGTGACTTCAGAACGGTGTGCTTCAGAACGGAGTGCTTCAGAATGGTATGCTTCAGAAGGTGTGACTTCAGAACGGTGTGCTTCAGAACAGCGTGATTTCAGAACGGCGAGACTTCAGAACAGCGTGACTTCAGAAAGGTGTGCTCCAGAACGGTGTGCTTCAGAACGGTGTGACTTCAGAACGGTGTGCTTCAGAACGGTGTGCTTCAGAACAGCGTGACTTCAGAACAACGAAACTTCAGAACAGCGTGACTTCAGAACAGTGTGCTTCAGAATGGTGTGCTTCAGAACGGTGTGATTTCAGAACGGTATGCTTCAGAACGGTGTGACTTCAGAACGGTGTGCTGCAGAACGGTGTGACTTCAGAACGGTGTGCTTTAGAACAGCGTGACTTCAGAACGTTGTGCTTCAGAACGGTGTGATTCAGAACGGTGTGACTTCAGAACGGTGTGCTTCAGAACAGTGTGACTTCAGAAAGGCGAGACTTCAGAACAGCGTGATTTCAGAACAGTGTGCTTCAGAATGGTATGCTTCAGGACGGTGTGATTTCAGAACGGTTTGCTTCAGAACAGTGTGATTTCAGAACGGTGTGACTTCAGAATGGTGTGACTTTAGAATGATGTGACTTCAGAATGGTGTGACCTCAGAACGGTGTTCTTAAGAACAGTGTGCTTCAGAACGGTGTGCTTCAGAACGGTGTGACCTCAGAACAGTGTGCTTCTGGACTGTGTGACTAATGAACGGTGTGACTTTAGAATGGTGTGACTTTAGAATGACGTGACTTCAGAACAGTGTGACCTCAGAATGGTGTGACTTCAGAACAGTGTGAATTTAGAATGATGTGACTTTGGAACAGTGTGCTTCAGAATGGTGTGACCTCAGAACGGTGTGCATCAGAACGGTGTGACCTCCGAACGGTGTGCTTCAGAACGGTGTGCTTCAGAATGGCGAGACTTCAGAACGGTGTGACTTCAGAACAGCGAGACTTCAGAATAGTGAGACTTCAGAACGGTGTGACTTCAGAACAGCGAGACTTCAGAATGGTGAGTCTTCAGAACGGTGTGCTTCAGAACGGTGTGACTACTGAAGGGTGTGACGTCAGAACGGTGTGATTTCAGAACGGTGCGCTTCAGAACGGTGTGAATTCAGAACGGTGTGATTTCAGAACGGTGTGCTTCAGAACGGTGTGACTTCAGAACGGTGTGATTTCAGAACGGTGTGCTTCAGAACGGTGTGACTTCAGAACGGTGTGCTTCAGAACAGTGTGACTTCAGAAAGGCGAGACTTCAGAACAGCGTGACTTCAGAACAGTGTGCTTCAGAATGGTGTGCTTCAGAACGGTGTGATTTCAGAACAGTATGCTTCAGAATGGTGTGACTTCAGAATGGTGTGGTTCAGAAAGGAGTGACTTCAGAATGGTGTGCTTTAGAACAGCGTGACTTCCAAACGGAGAGACTTCAGAACCGCGTGACTTTAGAACGGCGTGCTTCAGAATGGGGTGCTTCTGAATGGTGTGACTTCAGAACAGCGTGACTTCAGAAGGGCGAGAATTCAGAATGGTGTGCTTCGGAACGGTGTGATTTCAGAACGGTGTGTTTCAGAATGGTGTGATTCAGAACGTTGTGATTTCGGAATGGTGTGCTTTAGAACAGCGTGACTTCAGAACGGAGAGACTTCAGAACAGCGTGAATTTACAACGCTGTGCTTCAGAACGGTGTGCTTCAGAACGGTGTGACTTCAGAACGGTGTGACTTAGGAACGGTGTGACTTCAGAAGGGCGAGACTTCAGAACGGTGTTCTTCAGAATGGTGTGATTTCAGAACAGTGTGCTTCTGAACGGTGTACTTCAGAACGGTGTGACCTCAGAACGGTGTGCTTCTAAACGGTGTGACTTCAGAACGGTGTGAATTCAGAATGGTGTGACTTTAGAATGATGTGACTTCATAATGGTGTGACTTCAGAACAGTGTGCTTCAGAACGGTGTGCTTCAGAACGGTGTGCTTCAGAACGGTGTGACCTCAGAACGGTGTGCTTCTGAACGGTGTACATCAGAACGGTGTGAATTCAGAACGACGTGACTTAAGAACGGTGTGCTTCAGAATGGTGTGACGTAAGAACGGTGTGCTTCAGAATGGTGTGACTTCAGAACGGTGTGCTTCAGAACGGTGTGCTTCAGAACGGCGTGACTTCAGAACGGTGTGCTTCAGAACGGTGTGACTTCAGAACGGTGTGACTTCAGGACGGTGTGCTTCAGAACAGTGTGCTTCAGAATGGTGTGCTTCAGAATGGGGTGATTTCAGAACGGTGTGCTTCAGAATGGTGTGACTTCAGAACGGTGTGCTTCAGAACGGTGTGCTTCAGAACGGTGTGTTTCAGAACGGTGTGCTTCAGAACGGTGTGTCTTCAGAATGACGTGACTTCAGAAAGGTGTGCTTCAGAACGGAGTGCTTCAGAATGGTATGCTTCAGAAGGTGTGACTTCAGAACGGTGTGCTTCAGAACAGCGTGATTTCAGAACGGCGAGACTTCAGAACAGCGTGACTTCAGAAAGGTGTGCTCCAGAACGGTGTGCTTCAGAACGGTGTGACTTCAGAACGGTGTGCTTCAGAAAGGTGTGCTTCAGAACAGAGTGACTTCAGAACAACGAAACTTCAGAACAGCGTGACTTCAGAACAGTGTGCTTCAGAATGGTGTGCTTCAGAACGGTGTGATTTCAGAACGGTATGCTTCAGAACGGTGTGACTTCAGAACGGTGTGCTGCAGAACGGTGTGACTTCAGAACGGTGTGCTTTAGAACAGCGTGACTTCAGAACGGAGAGACTTCAGAACAGCGTGACTTTAGAACGGTGTGCTTCAGAACGGTGTGCTTCAGAACGGTGTGACTTCAGAACGGTGAGACTTCAGAAGGGTGAGACTTCAGAACGGTGTGTTTCAGAATGGTGTGATTTCAGAACATTGTGCTTCTGAACGGTGTAATTCAGAACGGTGTGACCTCAGAACGGTGTGCTTCTAAACGGTGTGACTTCAGAACGGTGTGAATTCAGAATGGTGTGACTTTAGAATGATGTGACTTCATAATGGTGTGACCTCAGAACGGTGTGCTTCAGAACAGTGTGCTTCAGAACGGTGTGCTTCAGAACGGTGTGACCTCAGAACGGTGTGCTTCTGAACGGTGTGACTAATGAACGGTGTGACTTTAGAATGGTGTGACTTTAGAATGATGTGACTTCAGAACGGAGTGAACTCAGAATTGTGTGACTTCAGAACAGTGTGACTTTAGAATGATGTGACTTCGGAACAGTGTGCTTCAGAACGGTGTGACCTCAGAACGGTGTGCTTCAGAACGGTGTGACCTCAGGACGGTGTGCTTCAGAACGGTGTGCTTCAGAACGATGTGACTTCAGAACGGTGTGACTTCAGGACGGTGTGCTTCAGAACAGTTTGCTTCAGAATGGTGTGCTTCAGAATGGGGTGATTTCAGAACGGTGTGCTTCAGAATGGTGTGACTTCAGAACGGTGTGCTTCAGAACGGTGTGCTTCAGAACGGTGTGTTTCAGAACGGTGTGCTTCAGAACGGTGTGTCTTCAGAATGACGTGACTTCAGAACGGTGTGCTTCAGAACGGAGTGCTTCAGAATGGTATGCTTCAGAAGGTGTGACTTCAGAACGGTGTGCTTCAGAACAGCGTGATTTCAGAACGGCGAGACTTCAGAACAGCGTGACTTCAGAAAGGTGTGCTCCAGAACGGTGTGCTTCAGAACGGTGTGACTTCAGAACGGTGTGCTTCAGAACGGTGTGCTTCAGAACAGCGTGACTTCAGAACAACGAAACTTCAGAACAGCGTGACTTCAGAACAGTGTGCTTCAGAATGGTGTGCTTCAGAACGGTGTGATTTCAGAACGGTATGCTTCAGAACGGTGTGACTTCAGAACGGTGTGGTTCAGAACGGTGTGACTTCAGAACGGTGTGCTTCAGAACAGCGTGACTTCAGAACGGAGAGACTTCAGAACAGCGTGACTTCAGAACGGTGTGATTTCAGAACGGTGTGCTTCAGAAAGGTGTGATTTCAGAACGGTGTGACTTCAGAACGATGAGACTTCAGAACGGTGTGACTTCAGAACAGTGTGACTTCAGAACGGTGTGACGTAAGAACGGTGTGCTTCAGAACAGTGTGCTTCAGAACGGTGTGCTTCAGAAAGGCATGAATTCAGAACGGCGTGACTTCAGAACAGTGTGACGTCAGAACAGTGTGACTTCAGAACGGTGTGACGTAAGAACGGTGTGCTTCAGAACAGTGTGCTTCAGAACGGTGTGCTTCAGAATGGCGTGACTTCAGAACGGCGTCACTTCAGTACGACGAGACTTCAGAACAGCGTGACTTCTGAAAGATGTGCTTCAGAACGGTGTGTCTTCAGAACGGTGTGACTTCAGAACGATGAGACTTCAGAACGGTGTGCTTCAAAACGGCGGGACTTCAGAACGACGTGACTTCAGAATGGTGTGCTTCAGAACGGCGTGACTTCAGAACCGTTTTCTTCAGAATGGCGTGACTTCAGAACGGCGTCACTTCAGTACGACGAGACTTCAGAACAGCGTGACTTCTGAAAGATGTGCTTCAGAACGGTGTGTCTTCAGAACGACAAGACTTCAGAACGGTGTGCTTGAGAACAGTGTGCTTCAGAACGGTGTGCTTCAGAATGGCGTGACTTCAGAACGGCGTCACTTCAGTACGACGAGACTTCAGAACAGCGTGACTTCTGAAAGATGTGCTTCAGAACGGTGTGTCTTCAGAACGACAAGACTTCAGAACGGTGTGCTTCAGAACGGTGTGCTTCAGAACGGCGGGACTTCAGAACGACGTGACTTCAGAATGGTGTGCTTCAGAACGGCGTGACTTCAGAACCGTTTTCTTCAGAACGGTGTGACTTCAGAACGGTGTGATTTAGAACGGTGTGTCTTCAGAACGACGTGACTTCAGAACGGTGTGCTTCAGAACGGTGTGACCTCAGAACGATGTGCTTCAGAACGGCATGCTTCAGAAGGTGTGACTTCAGAACGGTGTGCTTCAGAAAAGCGTGACTTCAGAACGTCGAGACTTCAGAATGGCGTGACTTGTGCACTGTGTGCTTCAGAACGGTATGATTCAGAACGGTGTGTGTCTTCAGAACGGTGCGCTTCAGAACAGTGTGACTTCAGAAAGACGAGACTTCAGAACAGTGTGACTTCAGAACAGTGTGCTTCAGAATGGTGTGCTTCAGAACGGTGTGATTTCAGAACAGTATGCTTCAGAAGGGTGTGACTTCAGAACGGTGTGGTTCAGAACGGTGTGACTTCAGAATGGAGTGCTTTAGAACGGTGTGATTTCAGAACGGTGTGCTTCAGAATGGTGTGACTTCAGAACGGTGTGGTTCAGAACGGTGTGACTTCAGAATGGTGTGCTATAGAGCAGCGTGACTTCAGAACGGAGAGACTTCAGAACAGCGTGACTTTAGAACGGTGTGCTTCAGAACAGGGTGCTTCAGAACGGTGTGACTTCAGAGCTGTGTGACTTCAGAAGGGCGAGACTTCAGAACGGTGTGCTTCAGAACGGTGTGATTTCAGAACGGTGTGCTTCAGAATGGTGTGACCTCAGAACAGTGCGACCTCAGAACGGTGTGCTTCAGAACGGTATGCTTCAGAACGGTGTGACTTCAGAACGGTGTGACTTCAGAACGCTGTGACTACAGAACGGTGTGACTTCAGAATGGTGTGCTTCAGAACGGCGTGACTTCTGAATTGCGAGACTTCAGAAAGGTGTGATTTCAGAACGGTGTGACTTCAGAAGAGTGTGCTTCACAATGGCGTGACTTCAGAATGGCGTGACTTCAGAACAGCGAGACTTCAGAATGGCGTGATTTCAGAACGGTGTGACTTCAGAACAGTATGACTTCAGAAAGGTGTGATTTCAGAATTGTGTGACTTCACAATGGTGTGCTCCAGAACGGTGTGACTTCAGAATGGCATGATTTCAGAACGGTGTGACTTCAGAACGGGAGTGACTTCAGAACGATGTGCTTCTGAACGGTGTGCTTCAGAACGCTGTGACTACAGAACGGTGTGACTTCAGAATGGTGAGCTTCAGAACGGTGTGACTTCAGAACGGTGTGACTTCAGAACGGTGTGACTTCAGAACAGTGTGACTTCAGAACGGTGTGACGTAAGAACGGTGTGCTTCAGAACAGTGTCCTTCAGAACGGTGTGCTTCAGAATGGCGTGACTTCAGAACGGCGTGACTCCAGCACGACGAGACTTCAGAACAGCGTGACTTCTGAAAGGTGTGCTTCAGAACGGTGTGTCTTCAGAATGACGAGACTTCAGAACCGTGTGCTTCAGAACGGTGTGCTTCAGAACGGCGTGACTTCAGAACGACGTGACTTCAGAATGGTGTTCTTCAGAATTGCATGCTTCAGAAGGTGTGACTTCAAAATGGTTTGCTTCAGAAAAGCGTGACTTCAGAACGTCGAGACTTCAGAACAGAGTGACTTCAGAACGGTGTGCTTCAGAACGGTGTGATTTCAGAACGGTGTGACTTCAGAAAGGTGAGACTTCAGAACAGTGTGACTTCAGAACAATGTGCTTCAGAACGGTGTGTTTCAAAATGGTGTGATTTCCGAACAGTATGCTTCAGAACGGTGTGACTTCAGAACTGTGTGGTTCAGAACGTTGTGCTTCAGAACGGTGTGATTCAGAACGGTGTGACTTCAGAACGGTGTGCTTCAGAACAGTGTGACTTCAGAAAGGCGAGACTTCAGAACAGCGTGATTTCAGAACAGTGTGCTTCAGAATGGTATGCTTCAGGACGGTGTGATTTCAGAACAGTTTGCTTCAGAACAGTGTGATTTCAGAACGGTGTGACTTCAGAATGGTGTGACTTTAGAATGATGTGACTTCAGAATGGTGTGACCTCAGAACGGTGTTCTTAAGAACAGTGTGCTTCAGAACGGTGTGCTTCAGAACGGTGTGACCTCAGAACAGTGTGCTTCTGGACTGTGTGACTAATGAACGGTGTGACTTTAGAATGGTGTGACTTTAGAATGACGTGACTTCAGAACAGTGTGACCTCAGAATGGTGTGACTTCAGAACAGTGTGAATTTAGAATGATGTGACTTTGGAACAGTGTGCTTCAGAACAGTGTGACCTCAGAACAGTGTGCTTCAGAACGGTGTGACCTCAGAACGGTGTGCTTCATAACGGTGTGCTTCAGAATGGCGAGACTTCAGAACGGTGTGACTTCAGAACAGCGAGACTTCAGAATAGTGAGACTTCAGAACGGTGTGACTTCAGAACAGCGAGACTTCAGAATGGTGAGACTTCAGAACGGTGTGCTTCAGAACGGTGTGACTACAGAAGGGTGTGACTTCAGAAGGGTGTGATTTCAGAACGGTGTGCTTCAGAACGGTGTGACTTCAGAACGGTGTGATTTCAGAACGGTGTGCTTCAGAACGGTGTGACTTCAGAACGGTGTGATTTCAGAACGGTGTGCTTCAGAACGGTGTGACTTCAGAACGGTGTGCCTCTGATCAGTGTGACTTCAGAAAGGCGAGACTTCAGAACAGCGTGACTTCAGAACAGTGTGCTTCAGAATGGTGTGCTTCAGAACGGTGTGATTTCAGAACAGTATGCTTCAGAATGGTGTGACTTCAGAATGGTGTGGTTCAGAACGGAGTGACTTCAGAATGGTGTGCTTTAGAACAGCGTGACTTCCAAACGGAGAGACTTCAGAACAGCGTGACTTTAGAACGGCGTGCTTCAGAATGGGGTGCTTCTGAATGGTGTGACTTCAGAACAGCGTGACTTCAGAAGGGCGAGAATTCAGAATGGTGTGATTTCAGAACGGTGTGTTTCAGAACGGTGTGATTCAGAACGTTGTGATTTCGGAATGGTGTGCTTTAGAACAGCGTGACTTCAGAACGGAGAGACTTCAGAACAGCGTGAATTTACAACGCTGTGCTTCAGAACGGTGTGCTTCAGAACGGTGTGACTTAGGAACGGTGTGACTTCAGAAGGGCGAGACTTCAGAACGGTGTTCTTCAGAACGGTGTGACCTCAGAACGGTGTGCTTCTAAACGGTGTGACTTCAGAACGGTGTGAATTCAGAATGGTGTGACTTTAGAATGATGTGACTTCATAATGGTGTGACTTCAGAACGGTGTGCTTCAGAACGGTGTGCTTCAGAACGGTGTGACCTCAGAACGGTGTGCTTCTGAACGGTGTACATCAGAACGGTGTGAATTCAGAACGACGTGACTTAAGAACGGTGTGCTTCAGAATGGTGTGACGTAAGAACGGTGTGCTTCAGAATGGTGTGACTTCAGAACGGTGTGCTTCAGAACGGTGTGCTTCAGAACGGCGTGACTTCAGAACGGTGTGCTTCAGAACGGTGTGACTTCAGAACGGTGTGACTTCAGGACGGTGTGCTTCAGAACAGTGTGCTTCAGAATGGTGTGCTTCAGAATGGGGTGATTTCAGAACGGTGTGCTTCAGAATGGTGTGACTTCAGAACGGTGTGCTTCAGAACGGTGTGCTTCAGAACGGTGTGTTTCAGAACGGTGTGCTTCAGAACGGTGTGTCTTCAGAATGACGTGACTTCAGAAAGGTGTGCTTCAGAACGGAGTGCTTCAGAATGGTATGCTTCAGAAGGTGTGACTTCAGAACGGTGTGCTTCAGAACAGCGTGATTTCAGAACGGCGAGACTTCAGAACAGCGTGACTTCAGAAAGGTGTGCTCCAGAACGGTGTGCTTCAGAACGGTGTGACTTCAGAACGGTGTGCTTCAGAAAGGTGTGCTTCAGAACAGAGTGACTTCAGAACAACGAAACTTCAGAACAGCGTGACTTCAGAACAGTGTGCTTCAGAATGGTGTGCTTCAGAACGGTGTGATTTCAGAACGGTATGCTTCAGAACGGTGTGACTTCAGAACGGTGTGCTGCAGAACGGTGTGACTTCAGAACGGTGTGCTTTAGAACAGCGTGACTTCAGAACGGAGAGACTTCAGAACAGCGTGACTTTAGAACGGTGTGCTTCAGAACGGTGTGCTTCAGAACGGTGTGACTTCAGAACGGTGAGACTTCAGAAGGGTGAGACTTCAGAACGGTGTGTTTCAGAATGGTGTGATTTCAGAACATTGTGCTTCTGAACGGTGTAATTCAGAACGGTGTGACCTCAGAACGGTGTGCTTCTAAACGGTGTGACTTCAGAACGGTGTGAATTCAGAATGGTGTGACTTTAGAATGATGTGACTTCATAATGGTGTGACCTCAGAACGGTGTGCTTCAGAACAGTGTGCTTCAGAACGGTGTGCTTCAGAACGGTGTGACCTCAGAACGGTGTGCTTCTGAACGGTGTGACTAATGAACGGTGTGACTTTAGAATGGTGTGACTTTAGAATGATGTGACTTCAGAACGGAGTGAACTCAGAATTGTGTGACTTCAGAACAGTGTGACTTTAGAATGATGTGACTTCGGAACAGTGTGCTTCAGAACGGTGTGACCTCAGAACGGTGTGCTTCAGAACGGTGTGACCTCAGGACGGTGTGCTTCAGAACGGTGTGCTTCAGAACGATGTGACTTCAGAACGGTGTGACTTCAGGACGGTGTGCTTCAGAACAGTTTGCTTCAGAATGGTGTGCTTCAGAATGGGGTGATTTCAGAACGGTGTGCTTCAGAATGGTGTGACTTCAGAACGGTGTGCTTCAGAACGGTGTGCTTCAGAACGGTGTGTTTCAGAACGGTGTGCTTCAGAACGGTGTGTCTTCAGAATGACGTGACTTCAGAACGGTGTGCTTCAGAACAGCGTGATTTCAGAACGGCGAGACTTCAGAACAGCGTGACTTCAGAAAGGTGTGCTCCAGAACGGTGTGCTTCAGAACGGTGTGACTTCAGAACGGTGTGCTTCAAAACGGTGTGCTTCAGAACAGCGTGACTTCAGAACAACGAAACTTCAGAACAGCGTGACTTCAGAACAGTGTGCTTCAGAATGGTGTGCTTCAGAACGGTGTGATTTCAGAACGGTATGCTTCAGAACGGTGTGACTTCAGAACGGTGTGCTGCAGAACGGTGTGACTTCAGAACGGTGTGCTTTAGAACAGCGTGACTTCAGAACGGAGAGACTTCAGAACAGCGTGACTTCAGAACGGTGTGATTTCAGAACGGTGTGCTTCAGAAAGGTGTGATTTCAGAACGGTGTGACTTCAGAACGATGAGACTTCAGAACGGTGTGACTTCAGAACAGTGTGACTTCAGAACGGTGTGACGTAAGAACGGTGTGCTTCAGAACAGTGTGCTTCAGAACGGTGTGCTTCAGAAAGGCATGAATTCAGAACGGCGTGACTTCAGAACAGTGTGACGTCAGAACAGTGTGACTTCAGAACGGTGTGACGTAAGAACGGTGTGCTTCAGAACAGTGTGCTTCAGAACGGTGTGCTTCAGAATGGCGTGACTTCAGAACGGCGTCACTTCAGTACGACGAGACTTCAGAACAGCGTGACTTCTGAAAGATGTGCTTCAGAACGGTGTGTCTTCAGAACGGTGTGACTTCAGAACGATGAGACTTCAGAACGGTGTGCTTCAAAACGGCGGGACTTCAGAACGACGTGACTTCAGAATGGTGTGCTTCAGAACGGCGTGACTTCAGAACCGTTTTCTTCAGAATGGCGTGACTTCAGAACGGCGTCACTTCAGTACGACGAGACTTCAGAACAGCGTGACTTCTGAAAGATGTGCTTCAGAACGGTGTGTCTTCAGAACGACAAGACTTCAGAACGGTGTGCTTGAGAACAGTGTGCTTCAGAACGGTGTGCTTCAGAATGGCGTGACTTCAGAACGGCGTCACTTCAGTACGACGAGACTTCAGAACAGCGTGACTTCTGAAAGATGTGCTTCAGAACGGTGTGTCTTCAGAACGACAAGACTTCAGAACGGTGTGCTTCAGAACGGTGTGCTTCAGAACGGCGGGACTTCAGAACGACGTGACTTCAGAATGGTGTGCTTCAGAACGGCGTGACTTCAGAACCGTTTTCTTCAGAACGGTGTGACTTCAGAACGGTGTGATTTAGAACGGTGTGTCTTCAGAACGACGTGACTTCAGAACGGTGTGCTTCAGAACGGTGTGACCTCAGAACGATGTGCTTCAGAACGGCATGCTTCAGAAGGTGTGACTTCAGAACGGTGTGCTTCAGAAAAGCGTGACTTCAGAACGTCGAGACTTCAGAACGGCGTGACTTCTGCACTGTGTGCTTCAGAACGGTATGATTCAGAACGGTGTGTGTCTTCAGAACGGTGCGCTTCAGAACAGTGTGACTTCAGAAAGACGAGACTTCAGAACAGTGTGACTTCAGAACAGTGTGCTTCAGAATGGTGTGCTTCAGAACGGTGTGATTTCAGAACAGTATGCTTCAGAAGGGTGTGACTTCAGAACGGTGTGGTTCAGAACGGTGTGACTTCAGAATGGTGTGCTTTAGAACGGTGTGATTTCAGAACGGTGTGCTTCAGAATGGTGTGACTTCAGAACGGTGTGGTTCAGAACGGTGTGACTTCAGAATGGTGTGCTATAGAGCAGCGTGACTTCAGAACGGAGAGACTTCAGAACAGCGTGACTTTAGAACGGTGTGCTTCAGAACAGGGTGCTTCAGAACGGTGTGACTTCAGAGCTGTGTGACTTCAGAAGGGCGAGACTTCAGAACGGTGTGCTTCAGAACGGTGTGATTTCAGAACGGTGTGCTTCAGAATGGTGTGACCTCAGAACAGTGCGACCTCAGAACGGTGTGCTTCAGAACGGTATGCTTCAGAACGGTGTGACTTCAGAACGGTGTGACTTCAGAACGCTGTGACTACAGAACGGTGTGACTTCAGAATGGTGTGCTTCAAAACGGCGTGACTTCTGAATTGCGAGACTTCAGAAAGGTGTGATTTCAGAACGGTGTGACTTCAGAAGAGTGTGCTTCACAATGGCGTGACTTCAGAATGGCGTGACTTCAGAACAGCGAGACTTCAGAATGGCGTGATTTCAGAACGGTGTGACTTCAGAACAGTATGACTTCAGAAAGGTGTGATTTCAGAATTGTGTGACTTCACAATGGTGTGCTCCAGAACGGTGTGACTTCAGAATGGCATGATTTCAGAACGGTGTGACTTCAGAACGGGAGTGACTTCAGAACGATGTGCTTCTGAACGGTGTGCTTCAGAACGCTGTGACTACAGAACGGTGTGACTTCAGAATGGTGAGCTTCAGAACGGTGTGACTTCAGAACGGTGTGACTTCAGAACGGTGTGACTTCAGAACGGTGTGCTTCAGAACGGTGTGATTTCAGAACGGTGTGACTTCTGAATGACGTGACTTCAGAACGGTGTGACTTCAGAACAGTGTGACTTCAGAACGGTGTGACGTAAGAACGGTGTGCTTCAGAACAGTGTCCTTCAGAACGGTGTGCTTCAGAATGGCGTGACTTCAGAACGGCGTGACTCCAGCACGACGAGACTTCAGAACAGCGTGACTTCTGAAAGGTGTGCTTCAGAACGGTGTGTCTTCAGAATGACGAGACTTCAGAACCGTGTGCTTCAGAACGGTGTGCTTCAGAACGGCGTGACTTCAGAACGACGTGACTTCAGAATGGTGTTCTTCAGAATTGCATGCTTCAGAAGGTGTGACTTCAAAATGGTTTGCTTCAGAAAAGCGTGACTTCAGAACGTCGAGACTTCAGAACAGAGTGACTTCAGAACGGTGTGCTTCAGAACGGTGTGATTTCAGAACGGTGTGACTTCAGAAAGGTGAGACTTCAGAACAGTGTGACTTCAGAACAATGTGCTTCAGAACGGTGTGTTTCAAAATGGTGTGATTTCCGAACAGTATGCTTCAGAACGGTGTGACTTCAGAACTGTGTGGTTCAGAACGGTGTGACTTCAGAACGATGAGACTTCAGAACGGTGTGCTTCAGAACGGCGGGACTTCAGAACGACGTGACTTCAGAATGGTGTGCTTCAGAACGGCGTGACTTCAGAACCGTTTTCTTCAGAATGGCGTGACTTCAGAACGGCGTCACTTCAGTACGACGAGACTTCAGAACAGCGTGACTTCTGAAAGATGTGCTTCAGAACGGTGTGTCTTCAGAACGACAAGACTTCAGAACGGTGTGCTTCAGAACGGTGTGCTTCAGAACGGCGGGACTTCAGAACGACGTGACTTCAGAATGGTGTGCTTCAGAACGGCGTGACTTCAGAACCGTTTTCTTCAGAATGGTGTGACTTCAGAACGGTGTGATTTAGAACGGTGTGTCTTCAGAACGACGTGACTTCAGAACGGTGTGCTTCAGAACGGAGTGCTTCAGAACGGTGTGCTTCAGAACGGTGTGACCTCAGAACGGTGTGCTTCAGAACGGCATGCTTCAGAAGGTGTGACTTCAGAACGGTGTGCTTCAGAAAAGCGTGACTTCAGAACGTCGAGACTTCAGAACGGCGTGACTTCTGCACTGTGTGCTTCAGAACGGTGTGATTCAGAACGGTGTGATTCAGAACGGTGTGTGTCTTCAGAACGGTGCGCTTCAGAACAGTGTGAGTTCAGAAAGGCGAGACTTCAGAACAGTGTGACTTCAGAACAGTGTGCTTCAGAATGGTGTGCTTCAGAACGGTGTGATTTCAGAACAGTATGCTTCAGAAGGGTGTGACTTCAGAACGGTGTGGTTCAGAACGGTGTGACTTCAGAATGGTGTGCTTTAGAACAGCGTGACTTCAGAACGGAGAGACTTCAGAACAGCGTGACTTTAGAACGGTGTGCTTCGGAACAGGGTGCTTCAGAATGGTGTGACTTCAGAACTGTGTGACTTCAGAAGGGCGAGAATTCAGAACGGTGTGCTTCAGAACGGTGTGATTTCAGAACGGTGTGCTTCAGAATGGTGTGACCTCAGAACGGTGCGACCTCAGAACGGTATGCTTCTGAACGGTGTGACTTCAGAACGGTGTGACTTCAGAATGGTGTGACTTCAGAATGGTGTGACTTCAGAATGGTGTGACTTCAGAATGGTGTGACTTCATAACGGTGTGCTTCAGAACGGTGTGATTTCAGAACGGTGTGACTTCAGAACGTTGAGACTTCAGAACAGTGTGACTTCAGAACGGTGTGATTTCAGTACGGTGTGCTTCAGAACGGTGTGATTTCAGAACGGTGTGACTTCAGAACGATGAGACTTCAGAACGGTGTGACTTCAGAACAGTGTGACTTCAGAACGGTGTGACGTAAGAACGGTGTGCTTCAGAACAGTGTGCTTCAGAACGGTGTGCTTCAGAAAGGCATGAATTCAGAACGGCGTGACTTCAGAACAGTGTGACGTCAGAACAGTGTGACTTCAGAACGGTGTGACGTAAGAACGGTGTGCTTCAGAACAGTGTGCTTCAGAACGGTGTGCTTCAGAATGGCGTGACTTCAGAACGGCGTCACTTCAGTACGACGAGACTTCAGAACAGCGTGACTTCTGAAAGATGTGCTTCAGAACGGTGTGTCTTCAGAACGGTGTGACTTCAGAACGATGAGACTTCAGAACGGTGTGCTTCAAAACGGCGGGACTTCAGAACGACGTGACTTCAGAATGGTGTGCTTCAGAACGGCGTGACTTCAGAACCGTTTTCTTCAGAATGGCGTGACTTCAGAACGGCGTCACTTCAGTACGACGAGACTTCAGAACAGCGTGACTTCTGAAAGATGTGCTTCAGAACGGTGTGTCTTCAGAACGACAAGACTTCAGAACGGTGTGCTTCAGAACGGTGTGCTTCAGAATGGCGTGACTTCAGAACGGCGTCACTTCAGTACGACGAGACTTCAGAACAGCGTGACTTCTGAAAGATGTGCTTCAGAACGGTGTGTCTTCAGAACGACAAGACTTCAGAACGGTGTGCTTCAGAACGGTGTGCTTCAGAACGGCGGGACTTCAGAACGACGTGACTTCAGAATGGTGTGCTTCAGAACGGCGTGACTTCAGAACCGTTTTCTTCAGAACGGTGTGACTTCAGAACGGTGTGATTTAGAACGGTGTGTCTTCAGAACGACGTGACTTCAGAACGGTGTGCTTCAGAACGGTGTGACCTCAGAACGGTGTGCTTCAGAACTGCATGCTTCAGAAGGTGTGACTTCAGAACGGTGTGCTTCAGAAAAGCGTGACTTCAGAACGTCGAGACTTCAGAACGGCGTGACTTCTGCACTGTGTGCTTCAGAACGGTGTGATTCAGAACGGTGTGTGTCTTCAGAACGGTGCGCTTCAGAACAGTGTGACTTCAGAAAGACGAGACTTCAGAACAGTGTGACTTCAGAACAGTGTGCTTCAGAATGGTGTGCTTCAGAACGGTGTGATTTCAGAACAGTATGCTTCAGAAGGGTGTGACTTCAGAACGGTGTGGTTCAGAACGGTGTGACTTCAGAATGGTGTGCTTTAGAACGGTGTGATTTCAGAACGGTGTGCTTCAGAATGGTGTGACTTCAGAACGGTGTGGTTCAGAACGGTGTGATTTCAGAATGGTGTGCTATAGAGCAGCGTGACTTCAGAACGGAGAGACTTCAGAACAGCGTGACTTTAGAACGGTGTGCTTCAGAACAGGGTGCTTCAGAACGGTGTGACTTCAGAGCTGTGTGACTTCAGAAGGGCGAGACTTCAGAACGGTGTGCTTCAGAACGGTGTGATTTCAGAACGGTGTGCTTCAGAATGGTGTGACCTCAGAACAGTGCGACCTCAGAACGGTGTGCTTCAGAACGGTATGCTTCAGAACGGTGTGACTTCAGAACGGTGTGACTTCAGAATGGTGTGACTTTAGAATGATGTGACTTCAGAATGGTGTAACCTCAGAACGGTGTGCTTCAGAACAGTGTGCTTCAGAACGGTGTGCTTCAGAACGGTGTGACCTCAGAACGGTGTCCTTCTGAACGGTGTGACTAATGAACGGTGTGACTTTAGAAATGTGTGACTTCAGAACAGTGTGACTTTAGAATGATGTGACTTCGGAACAGTGTGCTTCAGAACGGTGTGATATCAGACCGGTGTGATTCACAACGGCGTGACTTCAGAACCGTGTGCTTCAGAACGGTGTGCTTCAGAATGGTGTGACTTCAGAACGGTGTGATTTCAGAACGGTGTGACTTCAGAACAGTGTGACTTCAGAATGGTGTGCTTCAGAACGGCGTGACTTCAGAATGGCGAGACTTCAGAAAGGTGTGATTTCAGAATGGTGTGCCTTCAGAACAGTGTGCTTCACAATGGCGTGACTTCAGAATGGCGTGACTTCAGAACAGCGTGACTTCAGAATGGCGTGATTTCAGAACGGTTTGACTTCAGAACAGTATGACTTCAGAAAGGTGTGATTTCAAAACTGTGTGACTTCACAATGGTGTGCTTCAGAACGGTGTGACCTCAGAACGGTTCGACTTCAGAACAGCGAGACTTCAGAATGGCGAGACTTCAGAACGGTGTGCTTCAGAACGGTGTGACTACAGAAGGGTCGGACTTCAGGACGGTGTGATTTCAGAACGGTGTGCTTCAGAACCGCGTGACTTCAGAACAGTGAGACTTCAGAACGGCGTGAATTCAGAACCATGTGCTTCAGAACGGTGTGACTTCAGAACGGTGTGCTTCAGAACGGTGTGCTTCAGAACGGTGTACTTCACAACGCTGTGACTTCAGAACCGTGTGCTTCAGAACGGTGTGACCTCAGAACGGTGTGACTTCAGAAAGGTGTGATTTCAGAACGGTGTGACTTCAGAACGGCGTGACTTCAGAACGTTGTGACTTCAGAACGGTGTGACGTCAGAACAGTGTGAATTCAGAATGGTGTGCTTCAGAACGGCGTGAATTCAGAATGGCGGGACTTCAGAACGATCTGCTTCAGAACAGTGTGACTTCAGAATGGTGTGACTTCAGATAGGTGTGATTTCAGAACGGTGTGACTTCAGAACAGTGTGCTTTACAATGGCGTGACTTCAGAATGGTGTGACCTCAGAACGGTGTGACTTCAGAAAGGTGTGATTTCAGAACTGTGTGATTTCAGAACGGTGTGCTTCAGAACTGCATGACTTCAGAACGGCGTGATTTCAGAACGGTGTGACTTCCGAGCAGTGTGACTTCAGAAAGGTGTGATTTCAGAACTGTGTGACTTCAGAACGGTGTGCTTCAGAACGGCGTGACTTCAGAATGGCTTGATTTCAGAACGGTGTGACTTCAGAACGGTGTGACTTCAGAACGTGTGAGACTTCAGAACGATGTGCTTCAGAACGGTGTGCTTCAGAATGGTGTGACTTCAGAACGGTGTGATTTCAGAACGGTGTGACTTCAGAACAGTGTGACTTCAGAATGGTGTGCTTCAGAACGGCGTGACTTCAGAATGGCGAGACTTCAGAAAGGTGTGATTTCAGAACGGTGTGACTTCAGAACAGTGTGCTTCACAATGGCGTGACTTCAGAATGGCGTGACTTCAGAACAGCGTGACTTCAGAATGGCGTGATTTCAGAACGGTGTGACTTCAGAACAGTATGACTTCAGAAAGGTGTGATTTCAGAACTGTGTGACTTCACAATGGTGTGCTCCAGAACGGCGTGACTTCAGAATGGCATGATTTCAGAACGGTGTGACTTCAGAACGGGAGTGACTTCAGAACGATGTGCTTCTGAACGGTGTGCTTCAGAACGCTGTGAATACAGAACGGTGTGACTTCAGAACGGTGAGCTTCAGAATGGTGTGATTTCAGAACGGTGTGACTTCAGAACGACGTGACTTCAGAACGGTGTGACTTCAGAACGGTGTGACTTCAGAACGGTGTGACTTCAGAACGGTGTGCTTCAGAACGGTGTGATTTCAGAACGGTGTGACTTCTGAATGACGTGACTTCAGAACGGTGTGACTTCAGAACAGTGTGACTTCAGAAGGGTGTGACGTAAGAACGGTGTGCTTCAGAACAGTGTCCTTCAGAACAGTGTGCTTCAGAATGGCGTGACTTCAGAACGGCGTGACTCCAGCACGACGAGACTTCAGAACAGCGTGACTTCTGAAAGGTGTGCTTCAGAACGGTGTGTCTTCAGAATGACGAGACTTCAGAACCGTGTGCTTCAGAACGGTGTGCTTCAGAACGGCGTGACTTCAGAACGACGTGACTTCAGAATGGTGTTCTTCAGAATTGCATGCTTCAGAAGGTGTGACTTCAAAATGGTTTGCTTCAGAACAGAGTGACTTCAGAACGGTGTGCTTCAGAACGGTGTGATTTCAGAACGGTGTGACTTCAGAAAGGTGAGACTTCAGAACAGTGTGACTTCAGAACAATGTGCTTCAGAACGGTGTGCTTCAAAACGGTGTGATTTCCGAACGGTATGCTTCAGAACGGGGTGTGACTTCAGAACTGTGTGGTTCAGAACGGTGTGACTTCAGAACGGTGTGACTTCAGAACGATGAGACTTCAGAACGGTGTGCTTCAGAACGGCGGGACTTCAGAACGACGTGACTTCAGAATGGTGTTGCTTCAGAACGGCGTGACTTTCAGAACCTGTTGTCTTCAGAAAGGCGTGACTTCAGAACGGCGTCACTTCAGGTACCGACGAGACCTTCAGAACAGCGTGACTTCTGAAAGATGTGCTTCAGAACGGGTGTGGTCTTCAGAACGACCAAGACCTTTCAGAACGGTGTGCTTCAGAACGGTGGTGCTTCAGAACGGGCGGGACTTCAGAACGACGTGACTGTCAGAATGGTGTGCTTCAGAACGGCTGTGACTTCAGAACCGTTTTCTTCAGATGGTGGTAGACTTCAGAAACGGCGGTGACTTCTGCAACTGTGGTGCTTCAGAAGCGGTGTGATTCAGACGGTGTGTAGTCTTCAGAACGGTTGCGGACTTCACTGAACAGTGTGACTTCAGAAGGGCGAGACTTCAGAACAGCGTGACTTCAGAACGGTGTGCTTCAGAATGGTGTGCTTCAGAACGGTGTGATTTCAGAACAGTGTGACTTCAGAAGGGTGTGACTTCAGAACGGTGTGGTTCAGAACGGTGTGACTTCAGAATGGTGTGCTTTAGAACAGCGTGACTTCAGAACGGAGAGACTTCAGAACAGCGTGACTTTAGAACGGTGTGCTTCGGAACAGGGTGCTTCAGAATGGTGTGACTTCAGAACTGTGTGACTTCAGAAGGGCGAGACTTCAGAACGGTGTGCTTCAGAACGGTGTGATTTCAGAACGGTGTGCTTCAGAATGGTGTGACCTCAGAACGGTGCGACCTCAGAACGGTATGCTTCTGAACGGTGTGACTTCAGAACGGTGTGACTTCAGAATGGTGTGACTTCAGAATGGTGTGACTTCAGAATGGTGTGACTTCAGAATGGTGTGACTTCATAACGGTGTGCTTCAGAACGGTGTGATTTCAGAACGGTGTGACTTCAGAACGTTGAGACTTCAGAACAGTGTGACTTCAGAACGGTGTGATTTCAGAACGGTGTGCTTCAGAACGGTGTGATTTCAGAACGGTGTGACTTCAGAACGATGAGACTTCAGAACGGTGTGACTTCAGAACAGTGTGACTTCAGAACGGTGTGACGTAAGAACAGTGTGCTTCAGAACAGTGTGCTTCAGAACGGTGTGCTTCAGAAAGGCATGAATTCAGAACGGCGTGACTTCAGAACAGTGTGACGTCAGAACAGTGTGACTTCAGAACGGTGTGACGTAAGAACGGTGTGCTTCAGAACAGTGTGCTTCAGAACGGTGTGCTTCAGAATGGCGTGACTTCAGAACGGCGTGACTTCAGTACAACGAGACTTCAGAACAGCGTGACTTCTGAAAGGTGTGCTTCAGAACGGTGTGTCTTCAGAACGGTGTACTTCACAACGGCGTGACTTCAGAACGGTGTGCTTCAGAACGGCGTGACTTCAGAACGACGTGACTTCAGAATGGTGTGCTTCAGAACGGCGTGACTTCAGAACCGTTTTCTTCAGAATGGCGTGACTTCAGAACGGCGTGACTTCAGAACGACGAGACTTCAGAACAGCGTGACTTCTGAAAGATGTGCTTCAGAACGGTGTGTCTTCAGAACGACAAGACTTCAGAACGGTGTGCTTCAGAACGGTGTGCTTCAGAATCGCGTGACTTCAGAACGGCGTCACTTCAGTACGACGAGACTTCAGAACAGCGTGACTTCTGAAAGATGTGCTTCAGAACGGTGTGACTTCAGAACGTGTGAGACTTCAGAACGATGTGCTTCAGAACGGTGTGCTTCAGAATGGTGTGACTTCAGAACGGTGTGATTTCAGAACGGTGTGACTTCAGAACAGTGTGACTTCAGAATGGTGTGCTTCAGAACGGCGTGACTTCAGAATGGCGAGACTTCAGAAAGGTGTGATTTCAGAACGGTGTGACTTCAGAAGAGTGTGCTTCACAATGGCGTGACTTCAGAATGGCGTGACTTCAGAACAGCGTGACTTCAGAATGGCGTGATTTCAGAACGGTGTGACTTCAGAACAGTATGACTTCAGAAAGGTGTGATTTCAGAACTGTGTGACTTCACAATGGTGTGCTTCAGAACGGCGTGACTTCAGAATGGCATGATTTCAGAACGGTGTGACTTCAGAACGGGAGTGACTTCAGAACGATGTGCTTCTGAACCGTGTGCTTCAGAACGCTGTGAATACAGAACGGTGTGACTTCAGAATGGTGAGCTTCAGAACGGTGTGATTTCAGAACGGTGAGACTTCAGAACGACGTGACTTCAGAACGGTGTGACTTCAGAACGGTGTGACTTCAGAACGGTGTGACTTCAGAACGGTGTGCTTCAGAACGGTGTGATTTCAGAACGGTGTGACTTCTGAATGACGTGACTTCAGAACGGTGTGACTTCAGAACAGTGTGACTTCAGAACGGTGTGACGTAAGAACGGTGTGCTTCAGAACAGTGTGCTTCAGATCGGTGTGCTTCAGAATGGCGTGACTTCAGAACGGCGTGACTTCAGCACGACGAGACTTCAGAACAGCGTGACTTCTGAAAGGTGTGCTTCAGAACGGTGTGTCTTCAGAATGACGAGACTTCAGAACCGTGTGCTTCAGAACGGTGTGCTTCAGAACGGCGTGACTTCAGAACGACGTGACTTCAGAATGGTGTTCTTCAGAATTGCATGCTTCAGAAGGTGTGACTTCAAAATGGTTTGCTTCAGAACAGAGTGACTTCAGAACGGTGTGCTTCAGAACGGTGTGATTTCAGAACGGTGTGACTTCAGAAAGGTGAGACTTCAGAACAGTGTGACTTCAGAACAATGTGCTTCAGAACGGTGTGCTTCAAAACGGTGTGATTTCCGAACGGTATGCTTCAGAACGGTGTGACTTCAGAACTGTGTGGTTCAGAACGGTGTGACTTCAGAACGGTGTGACTTCAGAACGATGAGACTTCAGAACGGTGTGCTTCAGAACGGCGGGACTTCAGAACGACGTGACTTCAGAATGGTGTGCTTCAGAACGGCGTGACTTCAGAACCGTTTTCTTCAGAATGGCGTGACTTCAGAACGGCGTCACTTCAGTACGACGAGACTTCAGAACAGCGTGACTTCTGAAAGATGTGCTTCAGAACGGTGTGTCTTCAGAACGACAAGACTTCAGAACGGTGTGCTTCAGAACGGTGTGCTTCAGAACGGCGGGACTTCAGAACGACGTGACTTCAGAATGGTGTGCTTCAGAACGGCGTGACTTCAGAACCGTTTTCTTCAGAATGGTGTGACTTCAGAACGGCGTGACTTCTGCACTGTGTGCTTCAGAACGGTGTGATTCAGAACGGTGTGTGTCTTCAGAACGGTGCGCTTCAGAACAGTGTGACTTCAGAAGTGCGAGACTTCAGAACAGTGTGACTTCAGAACAGTGTGCTTCAGAATGGTGTGCTTCAGAACGGTGTGATTTCAGAACAGTATGCTTCAGAAGGGTGTGACTTCAGAACGGTGTGGTTCAGAACGGTGTGACTTCAGAATGGTGTGCTTTAGAACAGCGTGACTTCAGAACGGAGAGACTTCAGAACAGCGTGACTTTAGAACGGTGTGCTTCGGAACAGGGTGCTTCAGAATGGTGTGACTTCAGAACTGTGTGACTTCAGAAGGGCGAGACTTCAGAACGGTGTGCTTCAGAACGGTGTGATTTCAGAACGGTGTGCTTCAGAATGGTGTGACCTCAGAACGGTGCGACCTCAGAACGGTATGCTTCTGAACGGTGTGACTTCAGAACGATGTGACTTCAGAATGGTGTGACTTCAGAATGGTGTGACTTCAGAATGGTGTGACTTCAGAATGGTGTGACTTCATAACGGTGTGCTTCAGAACGGTGTGATTTCAGAACGGTGTGACTTCAGAACGTTGAGACTTCAGAACAGTGTGACTTCAGAACGGTGTGATTTCAGAACGGTGTGCTTCAGAACGGTGTGATTTCAGAACGGTGTGACTTCAGAACGTTGAGACTTCAGAACGGTGTGACTTCAGAACAGTGTGACTTCAGAACGGTGTGACGTAAGAACAGTGTGCTTCAGAACAGTGTGCTTCAGAACGGTGTGCTTCAGAAAGGCATGAATTCAGAACGGCGTGACTTCAGAACAGTGTGACGTCAGAACAGTGTGACTTCAGAACGGTGTGACGTAAGAACGGTGTGCTTCAGAACAGTGTGCTTCAGAACGGTGTGCTTCAGAATGGCGTGACTTCAGAACGGCGTCACTTCAGTACGACGAGACTTCAGAACAGCGTGACTTCTGAAAGATGTGCTTCAGAACGGTGTGTCTTCAGAACGGTGTGACTTCAGAACGATGAGACTTCAGAACGGTGTGCTTCAAAACGGCGGGACTTCAGAACGACGTGACTTCAGAATGGTGTGCTTCAGAACGGCGTGACTTCAGAACCGTTTTCTTCAGAATGGCGTGACTTCAGAACGGCGTCACTTCAGTACGACGAGACTTCAGAACAGCGTGACTTCTGAAAGATGTGCTTCAGAACGGTGTGTCTTCAGAACGACAAGACTTCAGAACGGTGTGCTTCAGAACGGTGTGCTTCAGAATCGCGTGACTTCAGAACGGCGTCACTTCAGTACGACGAGACTTCAGAACAGCGTGACTTCTGAAAGATGTGCTTCAGAACGGTGTGTCTTCAGAACGACAAGACTTCAGAACGGTGTGCTTCAGAACGGTGTGCTTCAGAACGGCGGGAATTCAGAACGACGTGACTTCAGAATGGTGTGCTTCAGAACGGCGTGACTTCAGAACCGTTTTCTTCAGAACGGTGTGACTTCAGAACGGTGTGATTTAGAACGGTGTGTCTTCAGAACGACGTGACTTCAGAACGGTGTGCTTCAGAACGGTGTGACCTCAGAACGGTGTGCTTCAGAACGGCATGCTTCAGAAGGTGTGACTTCAGAACGGTGTGCTTCAGAAAAGCGTGACTTCAGAACGTCGAGACTTCAGAACGGCGTGACTTCTGCACTGTGTGCTTCAGAACGGTGTGATTCAGAACGGTGTGTGTCTTCAGAACGGTGCGCTTCAGAACAGTGTGACTTCAGAAAGACGAGACTTCAGAACAGTGTGACTTCAGAACAGTGTGCTTCAGAATGGTTTGCTTCAGAACGGTGTGATTTCAGAACAGTATGCTTCAGAAGGGTGTGACTTCAGAACGGTGTGGTTCAGAACGGTGTGACTTCAGAATGGTGTGCTTTAGAACGGTGTGATTTCAGAACGGTGTGCTTCAGAATGGTGTGACTTCAGAACGGTGTGGTTCAGAACGGTGTGACTTCAGAATGGTGTGCTATAGAGCAGCGTGACTTCAGAACGGAGAGACTTCAGAACAGCGTGACTTTAGAACGGTGTGCTTCAGATCAGGGTGCTTCAGAACGGTGTGACTTCAGAACTGTGTGACTTCAGAAGGGCGAGACTTCAGAATGGTGTGCTTCAGAACGGTGTGATTTCAGAACGGTGTGCTTCAGAATGGTGTGACCTCAGAACAGTGCGACCTCAGAACGGTGTGCTTCAGAACGGTATGCTTCAGAACGGTGTGACTTCAGAACGGTGTGACTTCAGAATGGTGTGACTTTAGAATGATGTGACTTCAGAATGGTGTGACCTCAGAACGGTGTGCTTCAGAACAGTGTGATTCAGAACGGTGTGCTTCAGAACGGTGTGACCTCAGAACGGTGTCCTTCTGAACGGTGTGACTAATGAACGGTGTGACTTTAGAAATGTGTGACTTCAGAACAGTGTGACTTTAGAATGATGTGACTTCGGAACAGTGTGCTTCAGAACGGTGTGATATCAGACCGGTGTGCTTCACAACGGCGTAACTTCAGAACCGTGTGCTTCAGAACGGTGTGCTTCAGAATGGTGTGACTTCAGAACGGTGTGATTTCAGAACGGTGTGACTTCAGAACAGTGTGACTTCAGAATGGTGTGCTTCAGAACGGCGTGACTTCAGAATGGCGCGACTTCAGAACGGTGTGACTTCAGAACGGTGTGCTTCAGAACAGTGTGACTTCAGAATGGTGTGACTTCAGAAAGGTGTGATTTCAGAACGGTGTGACTTCAGAACAGTGTGCTTTACAATGGCGTGACTTCAGAATGGTGTGACCTCAGAACGGTGTGACTTCAGAAAGGTGTGATTTCAGAACTGTGTGATTTCAGAACGGTGTGCTTCAGAACTGCATGACTTCAGAACGGCGTGATATCAGAACGGTGTGACTTCCGAGCAGTGTGACTTCAGAAAGGTGTGATTTCAGAACTGTGTGACTTCAGAACGGTGTGCTTCAGAACGGCGTGACTTCAGAATGGCTTGATTTCAGAACGGTGTGACTTCAGAACGGTGTGACTTCAGAACGTGTGAGACTTCAGAACGATGTGCTTCAGAACGGTGTGCTTCAGAATGGTGTGACTTCAGAACGGTGTGATTTCAGAACGGTGTGACTTCAGAACAGTGTGACTTCAGAATGGTGTGCTTCAGAACGGCGTGACTTCAGAATGGCGAGACTTCAGAAAGGTGTGATTTCAGAACGGTGTGACTTCAGAAGAGTGTGCTTCACAATGGCGTGACTTCAGAATGGCGTGACTTCAGAACAGCGTGACTTCAGAATGGCGTGATTTCAGAACGGTGTGACTTCAGAACAGTATGACTTCAGAAAGGTGTGATTTCAGAACTGTGTGACATCACAATGGTGTGCTCCAGAACGGCGTGACTTCAGAATGGCATGATTTCAGAACGGTGTGACTTCAGAACGGGAGTGACTTCAGAACGATGTGCTTCTGAACGGTGTGCTTCAGAACGCTGTGACTACAGAACGGTGTGACTTCAGAATGGTGAGCTTCAGAACGGTGTGATTTCAGAACGGTGAGACTTCAGAACGACGTGACTTCAGAACGGTGTGACTTCAGAACGGTGTGACTTCAGAACGGTGTGACTTCAGAACAGTGTGACTTCAGAAGGGTGTGACGTAAGAACGGTGTGCTTCAGAACAGTGTCCTTCAGAACAGTGTGCTTCAGAATGGCGTGACTTCAGAACGGCGTGACTCCAGCACGACGAGACTTCAGAACAGCGTGACTTCTGAAAGGTGTGCTTCAGAACGGTGTGTCTTCAGAATGACGAGACTTCAGAACCGTGTGCTTCAGAACGGTGTGCTTCAGAACGGCGTGACTTCAGAACGACGTGACTTCAGAATGGTGTTCTTCAGAATTGCATGCTTCAGAAGGTGTGACTTCAAAATGGTTTGCTTCAGAAAAGCGTGACTTCAGAACGTCGAGACTTCAGAACAGAGTGACTTCAGAACGGTGTGCTTCAGAACGGTGTGATTTCAGAACGGTGTGACTTCAGAAAGGTGAGACTTCAGAACAGTGTGACTTCAGAACAATGTGCTTCAGAACGGTGTGCTTCAAAACGGTGTGATTTCCGAACGGTATGCTTCAGAACGGTGTGACTTCAGAACTGTGTGGTTCAGAACGGTGTGTCTTCAGAACGACAAGACTTCAGAACGATGAGACTTCAGAACGGTGTGCTTCAGAATGGCGGGACTTCAGAACGACGTGACTTCAGAATGGTGTGCTTCAGAACGGCGTGACTTCAGAACCGTTTTCTTCAGAATGGCGTGACTTCAGAACGGCGTCACTTCAGTACGACGAGACTTCAGAACAGCGTGACTTCTGAAAGATGTGCTTCAGAACGGTGTGTCTTCAGAACGACAAGACTTCAGAACGGTGTGCTTCAGAACGGTGTGCTTCAGAACGGCGGGACTTCAGAACGACGTGACTTCAGAATGGTGTGCTTCAGAACGGCGTGACTTCAGAACCGTTTTCTTCAGAATGGTGTGACTTCAGAACGGTGTGATTTAGAACGGTGTGTCTTCAGAACGACGTGACTTCAGAACGGTGTGCTTCAGAACAGAGTGCTTCAGAACGGTGTGCTTCAGAACGGTGTGACCTCAGAACGGTGTGCTTCAGAACGGCATGCTTCAGAAGGTGTGACTTCAGAACGGTGTGCTTCAGAAAAGCGTGACTTCAGAACGTCGAGACTTCAGAACGGCGAGACTTCTGCACTGTGTGCTTCAGAACGGTGTGATTCAGAACGGTGTGTGTCTTCAGAACGGTGCGCTTCAGAACAGTGTGACTTCAGAAAGGCGAGACTTCAGAACAGTGTGACTTCAGAACAGTGTGCTTCAGAATGGTGTGCTTCAGAACGGTGTGATTTCAGAACAGTATTCTTCAGAAGGGTGTGACTTCAGAACGGTGTGGTTCAGAACGGTGTGACTTCAGAATGGTGTGCTTTAGAACAGCGTGACTTCAGAACGGAGAGACTTCAGAACAGCGTGACTTTAGAACGGTGTGCTTCGGAACAGGGTGCTTCAGAATGGTGTGACTTCAGAACTGTGTGACTTCAGAAGGGCGAGACTTCAGAACGGTGTGCTTCAGAACGGTGTGATTTCAGAACAGTGTGCTTCAGAATGGTGTGACCTCAGAACGGTGCGACCTCAGAACGGTGAGCTTCAGAACGGTATGCTTCAGAACGGTGTGCTTCAGAACGGTGTGACCTCAGAACGGTATGCTTCTGAACGGTGTGACTTCAGAACGGTGTGACTTCAGAACGATGTGACTTCAGAATGGTGTGACTTCAGAATGGTGTGACTTCAGAATGGTGTGACTTCATAACGGTGTGCTTCAGAACGGTGTGATTTCAGAACGGTGTGACTTCAGAACGTTGAGACTTCAGAACAGTGTGACTTCAGAACGGTGTGATTTCAGAACGGTTTGCTTCAGAACGGTGTGATTTCAGAACGGTGTGACTTCAGAACGATGAGACTTCAGAACGGTGTGACTTCAGAACAGTGTGACTTCAGAACGGTGTGACGTAAGAACGGTGTGCTTCAGAACAGTGTGCTTCAGAACGGTGTGCTTCAGAAAGGCATGAATTCAGAACGGCGTGACTTCAGAACGGTGTGACGTCAGAACAGTGTGACTTCAGAACGGTGTGACGTAAGAACGGTGTGCTTCAGAACAGTGTGCTTCAGAACGGTGTGCTTCAGAATGGCGTGACTTCAGAACGGCGTCACTTCAGTACGACGAGACTTCAGAACAGCGTGACTTCTGAAAGATGTGCTTCAGAACGGTGTGTCTTCAGAACGGAGTGACTTCAGAACGATGAGACTTCAGAACGGTGTGCTTCTAAACGGCGGGACTTCAGAACGACGTGACTTCAGAATGGTGTGCTTCAGAACGGCGTGACTTCAGAACCGTTTTCTTCAGAATGGCGTGACTTCAGAACGGCGTCACTTCAGTACGACGAGACTTCAGAACTGCGTGACTTCTGAAAGATGTGCTTCAGAACGGTGTGTCTTCAGAACAACAAGACTTCAGAACGGTGTGCTTGAGAACAGTGTGCTTCAGAACGGTGTGCTTCAGAATGGCGTGACTTCAGAACGGCGTCACTTCAGTACGACGAGACTTCAGAACTGCGTGACTTCTGAAAGATGTGCTTCAGAACGGTGTGTCTTCAGAACGACAAGACTTCAGAACGGTGTGCTTGAGAACAGTGTGCTTCAGAACGGTGTGCTTCAGAATGGCGTGACTTCAGAACGGCGTCACTTCAGTACGACGAGACTTCAGGACAGCGTGACTTCTGAAAGATGTGCTTCAGAACGGTGTGTCTTCAGAACGACAAGACTTCAGAACGGTGTGCTTCAGAACGGTGTGCTTCAGAACGGTGTGCTTCAGAACGGCGGGACTTCAGAACGACGTGACTTCAGAATGGTGTGCTTCAGAACGGCGTGACTTCAGAACCGTTTTCTTCAGAATGGTGTGACTTCAGAACGGTGTGATTTAGAACGGTGTGTCTTCAGAACGACGTGACTTCAGAACGGTGTGCTTCAGAACGGTGTGACCTCAGAACGGTGTGCTTCAGAACGGCATGCTTCAGAAGGTGTGACTTCAGAACGGTGTGCTTCAGAAAAGCGTGACTTCAGAACGTCGAGACTTCAGAACGGCGTGACTTCTGCACTGTGTGCTTCAGAACGGTGTGATTCAGAACGGTGTGTGTCTTCAGAACGGTGCGCTTCAGAACAGTGTGACTTCAGAAAGACGAGACTTCAGAACAGTGTGACTTCAGAACAGTGTGCTTCAGAATGGTGTGCTTCAGAACGGTGTGATTTCAGAACAGTATGCTTCAGAAGGGTGTGACTTCAGAACGGTGTGGTTCAGAACGGTGTGACTTCAGAATGGTGTGCTTTAGAACAGTGTGACTTCAGAACGGAGAGACTTCAGAACAGCGTGACTTTAGAACGGTGTGCTTCAGAACAGGGTGCTTCAGAACGGTGTGACTTCAGAGCTGTGTGACTTCAGAAGGGCGAGACTTCAGAACGGTGTGCTTCAGAACGGTGTGATTTCAGAACGGTGTGCTTCAGAATGGTGTGACCTCAGAACGGTGCGACCTCAGAACGGTGAGCTTCAGAACGGTATGCTTCAGAACGGTGTGCTTCAGAACGGTGTGACCTCAGAACGGTGTGACTTCAGAATGGTGTGACTTTAGAATGATGTGACTTCAGAACGATGTGACTTCAGAACGGTGTGCTTCAGAACAGTCTGCTTCAGAACGGTGTGCTTCAGAACGGTGTGACCTCAGAACGGTGTCCTTCTGAACGGTGTGACTTCAGAACGGTGTGACTTCAGAACGGTGTCCTTCTGAACGGTGTGACTAATGAACGGTGTGACTTTAGAAATGTGTGACTTCAGAACAGTGTGACTTTAGAATGATGTGACTTCGGAACAGTGTGCTTCAGAACGGTGTGACCTCAGAACGGTGTGCTTCAGAACGGATGTGCTTCAGAATGGCGAGACCTCAGAACGGTGTGACTTCAGAACAGCGAGACTTCAGAATGGCGAGACTTCAGAACGGTGTGCTTCAGAACGGTGTGACTTCAGAACGGTGTGACTTCAGAAGGGCGAGACTTCAGAACGGTGTGCTTCAGAACGGTGTGATTTCAGAACGGCGTGCTTCAGAACGGTGTGCTTCAGAAAGGTGTGACCTCAGAACGGTGTGCTTCTGAATGGTGAGACTTCAGAACGGTGTGACTTCAGAATGGTGTGACTTTAGAATGAGTTGACTTCAGAACACTGTGACCTCAGAATTGTGAGACTTCAGAACAGTGTGACTTTAGAATGATGTGACTTCAGAACAGATTGCTTCAGAACGGTGTGCTTCAGAACGGTGTGACCTCAGAACGGTGTGCTTCAGAAAGGTGTGCTTCAGAATGGCGAGACTTCAGAACGGTGTGTCTTCAGAACAGCGAGACTTCAGAATGGCGAGAATTCAGAACGGTGTGCTTCAGAATGGTATGAATTCAGAACGGTGTGATTTCAGAATGGTGTGCTTCAGAACGGCGTGACTTCAGAATGGCGAGACTTCAGAATGGCGAGACTTCAGAACGGTGTGCTTCAGAACGGTGTGACTACAGAAGGGTCTGACTTCAGGACGGTGTGATTTCAGAACGGCGGGCTTCAGAACGGCGTGACTTCAGAACGGTGAAACTTCAGAATGGCGTGACTTCATAAAGGTGTGCTTCAGAACGGTGTGCTTCAGAAAGGTGTGACCTCAGAACGGTGTGCTTCTGAATGGTGTGACTTCAGAACGGTGTGACTTCAGAATGGTGTGACTTTAGAATGAGTTGACTTCAGAACACTGTGACCTCAGAATTGTAAGACTTCAGAACAGTGTGACTTTAGAATGATGTGACTTCAGAACAGATTGCTTCAGAACGGTGTGACTTCAGAACGGTGTGCTTCAGAACGGTGTGACCTCAGAACGGTGTGCTTCAGAAAGGTGTGCTTCAGAATGGCGAGACTTCAGAACGGTGTGTCTTCAGAACAGCGAGACTTCAGAATGGCGAGAATTCAGAACGGTTTGCTTCAGAATGGTGTGAATTCAGAACGGTGTGATTTCAGAATGGTGTGCTTCAGAACGGCGTGACTTCAGAATGGCGAGACTTCAGAATGGCGAGACTTCAGAACGGTGTGCTTCAGAACGGTGTGACTACAGAAGGGTCTGACTTCAGGACGGTGTGATTTCAGAACGGCGGGCTTCAGAACGGAGTGACTTCAGAACGGTGAGACTTCAGAATGGCGTGACTTCATAAAGGTGTGCTTCAGAACGGTGTGATTTCAGAACGGTTTGACTTCAGAACGACGTGACTTCAGAACGGTGTGACCTCAGAACAGTGTGACTTCAGAACAGTGTGACGTAAGAACGGTGTGCTTCAGAACAGTGTGCTTCCGAACGGTGTGATTTCAGAACGGTATGCTTCAGAACTGCGTGACTTCAGAACGGTGTGCTTCAGAACGGTGTGACTTCAGAACGTTGTGCTTTAGAACAGCGTGACTTCAGAACGGAGAGACTTCAGAACATTGTGACTTTAGAACAGTGTGCTTCAGAACGGTGTGCTTCAGAACGGTGCGACTTCAAAACAGTGTGCTTCAGAACGGTGTGCTTCAGAATGGCGAGACTTCAGAACGGTGTGACTTCAGAACAGCGAGACTTCAGAATGGCGAGACTTCAGAACGGTGTGCTTCAGAACGTTGTGACTTCAGAACGGTGTGATTTCAGAACGGTGTGACTTCAGAACATTGTGACTTCAGAATGGTGTGCTTCAGAACAGCGTGACTTCAGAATGGCCTGATTTCAGAACGGTGTGACTTCAGAACAGTATGACTTCAGAAAGGTCTGATTTCAGAACTGTTTGACTTCACAATGGTGTGCTTCAGAACGGCGTTACTTCAGAATGGCATGATTTCAGAATGGTGTGACTTCAGAACGGTGAGACTTCAGAACGGGAGTGACTTCAGAACAATGTGCTTCAGAACGGTGTGCTTCAGAACGGTGTGACTACAGAACTGTGTGACTTCAGAACGGTGAGCTTCAGAACGGTGTGATTTCAGAATGGTGTGACTTCAGAACGGTGTGCTTCAGAACTGTGTGACTTCAGAACGGTGTGCTTTAGAACAGCGTGACTTCAGAACGGAGAGACTTCAGAACACCGTGACTTTAGAACAGTGTGCTTCAGAACTGTGTGCTTCAGAACGGTGTGACTTCAGAACGGTTTGACTTCAGAACAGCGAGACGTCAGAACGCTGTGCTTCAGAACGGTGTGATTTCAGAACGGTGTGCTTCAGAACGGTGTGCTTCAGAAAGGTGTGACCTCAGAACGGTGTGCTTCTGAATAGTGTGACTTCAGAACGGTGTGACTTCAGTGGTGCGACTTTAGAATGGTGTGACTTCAGAGTGTTGTGACCTTAGAACGGTGTTCTTAAGAACAGTGTGCTTTAGAACGGTGTGCTTCAGAACGGTGTGACCTCAGAACGGTGTGCTACAGAACGGTGTGACCTCAGAACGGTGTGCTTCAGAACGGTGTGACCTCAAAACAGTGTGCTTCAGAACGGTGTGCTTCAGAATGGCGAGACTTCAGAACGGTGTGACTTCAGAACAGCGAGACTTCAGCATGGCGAGACTTCAGAACGGTGTGCTTCAGAATGTTGTGAATGCAGAACGGTGTGATTTCAGAACGGTGTGACTTCAGAATGGTGTGCTTCAGAACGGCGTGACTTAAGAATGGCGATACTTCAGAAAGGTGTGATTTCAGAAAGGTGTGACTTCAGAACAGTGTGCTTCACAATGGCGTGACTTCAGAATGGCGTGACTTCAGAACAGCGTGACTTCAGAATGGCGTGATTTCAGAACGGTGTGACTTCAGAACAGTATGACTTCAGAACGGTGTGATTTCAGAACGGTGTGACTTCAGAACGATGTGACTTCAGAACGGTGTGTCTTCAGAACAGAGTGCTTCAGAGCGGTGTGCTTCAGCTCGGTGTGACCTCAGAACGGTGTGTTTCAGAACGGCATGCTTCAGAAGGTGTGACTTCAGAACGCTGTGCTTCAGAAAAGCGTGACTTCAGAACGTCGAGACTTCAGAACGGTGTGACTTCAGCACTGTGTGCTTCAGAACGGTGTGATTCAGAACGGTGTGTGTCTTCAGAACGGTGTGCTTCAGAACAGTGTGACTTCAGAAAGGCGAGACTTCAGAACAGTGTGACTTCAGAACAGTGTGCTTCAGAATGGTGTGCTTCAGAACGGTGTGATTTCAGAACGGTATGCTTCAGAACGGTGTGATTTCAGAACGGTGTGCTTCAGAACGGTGTGACTTCAGAATGGTGTGCTTTAGAACAGCGCGACTTAAGAATGGAGAGACTTCAGAACAGCGTGACTTTAGAACGGTACGCTTCAGAACAGGGTGCTTCAGAACGGTGTGACTTCAGAACGGTGTGTTTCAGAACGGTGTGACTTCAGAATGGCATGATTTCAGAATGGTGTGACTTCAGAACGGTGTGACTTCAGAACGGGAGTGACTTCAGAACGATGTGCTTCAGACGGTGTGCTTCAGAACGGTGTGACTACAGAACTGTGTGACTTCAGAACGGTGAGCTTCAGAACGGTGTGCTTCAGAACGGTGTGCTTCAGAAAGGTGTGACCTCAGAACGGTGTGCTTCTGAATAGTGTGACTTCAGAATGGTGTGACTTCAGAATGGTGTGACTTTAGAATGATGTGACTTCAGAATGTTGTGACCTTAGAACGGTGTTCTTAAGAACAGTGTGCTTTAGAACGGTGTGCTTCAGAATGGTGTGACCTCAGAACGGTGTGCTACAGAACGGTGTGACCTCAGAACGGTGTGCTTCAGAACGGTGTGACCTCAAAACAGTGTGCTTCAGAACGGTGTGCTTCAGAATGGTGTGCTTCAGAACGGCGTGACTTCAGCATGGCGAGACTTCAGAATGGCGAGACTTCAGAACGGTGTGCTTCAGAACGGTGTGACTACAGAAGGGTCTGACTTCAGGACGGTGTGATTTCAGAACGGCGGGCTTCAGAACGGCGTGACTTCAGAACGGTGAGACTTCAGAATGGCGTGACTTCATAAAGGTGTGCTTCAGAACGGTGTGATTTCAGAACGGTTTGACTTCAGAACGACGTGACTTCAGAACGGTGTGACCTCAGAACAGTGTGACTTCAGAACAGTGTGACGTAAGAACGGTGTGCTTCAGAACAGTGTGCTTCCGAACGGTGTGATTTCAGAACGGTATGCTTCAGAACTGCGTGACTTCAGAACGGTGTGCTTCAGAACGGTGTGACTTCAGAACGTTGTGCTTTAGAACAGCGTGACTTCAGAACGGAGAGACTTCAGAACATTGTGACTTTAGAACAGTGTGCTTCAGAACGGTGTGCTTCAGAACGGTGTGACTTCAAAACAGTGTGCTTCAGAACGGTGTGCTTCAGAATGGCGAGACTTCAGAACGGTGTGACTTCAGAACAGCGAGACTTCAGAATGGCGAGACTTCAGAACGGTGTGCTTCAGAACGTTGTGACTTCAGAACGGTGTGATTTCAGAACGGTGTGACTTCAGAACATTGTGACTTCAGAATGGTGTGCTTCAGAACAGCGTGACTTCAGAATGGCCTGATTTCAGAACGGTGTGACTTCAGAACAGTATGACTTCAGAAAGGTCTGATTTCAGAACTGTTTGACTTCACAATGGTGTGCTTCAGAACGGCGTTACTTCAGAATGGCATGATTTCAGAATGGTGTGACTTCAGAACGGTGAGACTTCAGAACGGGAGTGACTTCAGAACAATGTGCTTCAGAACGGTGTGCTTCAGAACGGTGTGACTACAGAACTGTGTGACTTCAGAACGGTGAGCTTCAGAACGGTGTGATTTCAGAACGGTGTGACTTCAGAACGGTGTGCTTCAGAACTGTGTGACTTCAGAACGGTGTGCTTTAGAACAGCGTGACTTCAGAACGGAGAGACTTCAGAACACCGTGACTTTAGAACAGTGTGCTTCAGAACTGTGTGCTTCAGAACGGTGTGACTTCAGAACGGTTTGACTTCAGAACAGCGAGACGTCAGAACGCTGTGCTTCAGAACGGTGTGATTTCAGAACGGTGTGCTTCAGAACGGTGTGCTTCAGAAAGGTGTGACCTCAGAACGGTGTGCTTCTGAATAGTGTGACTTCAGAACGGTGTGACTTCAGTGGTGCGACTTTAGAATGGTGTGACTTCAGAGTGTTGTGACCTTAGAACGGTGTTCTTAAGAACAGTGTGCTTTAGAACGGTGTGCTTCAGAACGGTGTGACCTCAGAACGGTGTGCTACAGAACGGTGTGACCTCAGAACGGTGTGCTTCAGAACGGTGTGACCTCAAAACAGTGTGCTTCAGAACGGTGTGCTTCAGAATGGCGAGACTTCAGAACGGTGTGACTTCAGAACAGCGAGACTTCAGCATGGCGAGACTTCAGAACGGTGTGCTTCAGAATGTTGTGAATGCAGAACGGTGTGATTTCAGAACGGTGTGACTTCAGAATGGTGTGCTTCAGAACGGCGTGACTTCAGAATGGCGATACTTCAGAAAGGTGTGATTTCAGAAAGGTGTGACTTCAGAACAGTGTGCTTCACAATGGCGTGACTTCAGAATGGCGTGACTTCAGAACAGCGTGACTTCAGAATGGCGTGATTTCAGAACGGTGTGACTTCAGAACAGTATGACTTCAGAACGGTGTGATTTCAGAACGGTGTGACTTCAGAACGATGTGACTTCAGAACGGTGTGTCTTCAGAACAGAGTGCTTCAGAGCGGTGTGCTTCAGCTCGGTGTGACCTCAGAACGGTGTGTTTCAGAACGGCATGCTTCAGAAGGTGTGACTTCAGAACGCTGTGCTTCAGAAAAGCGTGACTTCAGAACGTCGAGACTTCAGAACGGTGTGACTTCAGCACTGTGTGCTTCAGAACGGTGTGATTCAGAACGGTGTGTGTCTTCAGAACGGTGTGCTTCAGAACAGTGTGACTTCAGAAAGGCGAGACTTCAGAACAGTGTGACTTCAGAACAGTGTGCTTCAGAATGGTGTGCTTCAGAACGGTGTGATTTCAGAACGGTATGCTTCAGAACGGTGTGATTTCAGAACGGTGTGCTTCAGAACGGTGTGACTTCAGAATGGTGTGCTTTAGAACAGCGCGACTTAAGAATGGAGAGACTTCAGAGCAGCGTGACTTTAGAACGGTACGCTTCAGAACAGGGTGCTTCAGAACGGTGTGACTTCAGAACGGTGTGTTTCAGAACAGTGTGACTTCAGAATGGCATGATTTCAGAATGGTGTGACTTCAGAACGGTGTGACTTCAGAACGGGAGTGACTTCAGAACGATGTGCTTCAGACGGTGTGCTTCAGAACGGTGTGACTACAGAACTGTGTGACTTCAGAACGGTGAGCTTCAGAACGGTGTGCTTCAGAACGGTGTGCTTCAGAAAGGTGTGACCTCAGAACGGTGTGCTTCTGAATAGTGTGACTTCAGAATGGTGTGACTTCAGAATGGTGTGACTTTAGAATGATGTGACTTCAGAATGTTGTGACCTTAGAACGGTGTTCTTAAGAACAGTGTGCTTTAGAACGGTGTGCTTCAGAATGGTGTGACCTCAGAACGGTGTGCTTCAGAACGGTGTGACCTCAAAACAGTGTGCTTCAGAACGGTGTGCTTCAGAATGGTGTGCTTCAGAACGGCGTGACTTCAGAATGGCGAGACTTCAGAATGGCGAGACTTCAGAACGGTGTGCTTCAGAACGGTGTGACTACAGAAGGGTCTGACTTCAGGACGGTGTGATTTCAGAACGGCGGGCTTCAGAACGGCGTGACTTCAGAACGGTGAGACTTCAGAATGGCGTGACTTCATAAAGGTGTGCTTCAGAACGGTGTGATTTCAGAACGGTTTGACTTCAGAACGACGTGACTTCAGAACGGTGTGACCTCAGAACACTGTGACTTCAGAACAGTGTGACGTAAGAACGGTGTGCTTCAGAACAGTGTGCTTCCGAACGGTGTGATTTCAGAACGGTATGCTTCAGAACTGCGTGACTTCAGAACGGTGTGCTTCAGAACGGTGTGACTTCAGAACGTTGTGCTTTAGAACAGCGTGACTTCAGAACGGAGAGACTTCAGAACATTGTGACTTTAGAACAGTGTGCTTCAGAACGGTGTGCTTCAGAACGGTGTGACTTCAAAACAGTGTGCTTCAGAACGGTGTGCTTCAGAATGGCGAGACTTCAGAACGGTGTGACTTCAGAACAGCGAGACTTCAGAATGGCGAGACTTCAGAACGGTGTGCTTCAGAACGTTGTGACTTCAGAACGGTGTGATTTCAGAACGGTGTGACTTCAGTACATTGTGACTTCAGAATGGTGTGCTTCAGAACAGCGTGACTTCAGAATGGCCTGATTTCAGAACGGTGTGACTTCAGAACAGTATGACTTCAGAAAGGTCTGATTTCAGAACTGTTTGACTTCACAATGGTGTGCTTCAGAACGGCGTTACTTCAGAATGGCATGATTTCAGAATGGTGTGACTTCAGAACGGTGAGACTTCAGAACGGGAGTGACTTCAGAACAATGTGCTTCAGAACGGTGTGCTTCAGAACGGTGTGACTACAGAACTGTGTGACTTCAGAACGGTGAGCTTCAGAACGGTGTGATTTCAGAACGGTGTGACTTCAGAACGGTGTGCTTCAGAACTGTGTGACTTCAGAACGGTGTGCTTTAGAACAGCGTGACTTCAGAACGGAGAGACTTCAGAACACCGTGACTTTAGAACAGTGTGCTTCAGAACTGTGTGCTTCAGAACGGTGTGACTTCAGAACGGTTTGACTTCAGAACAGCGAGACGTCAGAACGCTGTGCTTCAGAACGGTGTGATTTCAGAACGGTGTGCTTCAGAACGGTGTGCTTCAGAAAGGTGTGACCTCAGAACGGTGTGCTTCTGAATAGTGTGACTTCAGAACGGTGTGACTTCAGTGGTGCGACTTTAGAATGGTGTGACTTCAGAGTGTTGTGACCTTAGAACGGTGTTCTTAAGAACAGTGTGCTTTAGAACGGTGTGCTTCAGAACGGTGTGACCTCAGAACGGTGTGCTACAGAACGGTGTGACCTCAGAACGGTGTGCTTCAGAACGGTGTGACCTCAAAACAGTGTGCTTCAGAACGGTGTGCTTCAGAATGGCGAGACTTCAGAACGGTGTGACTTCAGAACAGCGAGACTTCAGCATGGCGAGACTTCAGAACGGTGTGCTTCAGAATGTTGTGAATGCAGAACGGTGTGATTTCAGAACGGTGTGACTTCAGAATGGTGTGCTTCAGAACGGCGTGACTTCAGAATGGCGATACTTCAGAAAGGTGTGATTTCAGAAAGGTGTGACTTCAGAACAGTGTGCTTCACAATGGCGTGACTTCAGAATGGCGTGACTTCAGAACAGCGTGACTTCAGAATGGCGTGATTTCAGAACGGTGTGACTTCAGAACAGTATGACTTCAGAACGGTGTGATTTCAGAACGGTGTGACTTCAGAACGATGTGACTTCAGAACGGTGTGTCTTCAGAACAGAGTGCTTCAGAGCGGTGTGCTTCAGCTCGGTGTGACCTCAGAACGGTGTGTTTCAGAACGGCATGCTTCAGAAGGTGTGACTTCAGAACGCTGTGCTTCAGAAAAGCGTGACTTCAGAACGTCGAGACTTCAGAACGGTGTGACTTCAGCACTGTGTGCTTCAGAACGGTGTGATTCAGAACGGTGTGTGTCTTCAGAACGGTGTGCTTCAGAACAGTGTGACTTCAGAAAGGCGAGACTTCAGAACAGTGTGACTTCAGAACAGTGTGCTTCAGAATGGTGTGCTTCAGAACGGTGTGATTTCAGAACGGTATGCTTCAGAACGGTGTGATTTCAGAACGGTGTGCTTCAGAACGGTGTGACTTCAGAATGGTGTGCTTTAGAACAGCGCGACTTAAGAATGGAGAGACTTCAGAACAGCGTGACTTTAGAACGGTACGCTTCAGAACAGGGTGCTTCAGAACGGTGTGACTTCAGAACGGTGTGTTTCAGAACGGTGTGACTTCAGAATGGCATGATTTCAGAATGGTGTGACTTCAGAACGGTGTGACTTCAGAACGGGAGTGACTTCAGAACGATGTGCTTCAGACGGTGTGCTTCAGAACGGTGTGACTACAGAACTGTGTGACTTCAGAACGGTGAGCTTCAGAACGGTGTGCTTCAGAACGGTGTGCTTCAGAAAGGTGTGACCTCAGAACGGTGTGCTTCTGAATAGTGTGACTTCAGAATGGTGTGACTTCAGAATGGTGTGACTTTAGAATGATGTGACTTCAGAATGTTGTGACCTTAGAACGGTGTTCTTAAGAACAGTGTGCTTTAGAACGGTGTGCTTCAGAATGGTGTGACCTCAGAACGGTGTGCTACAGAACGGTGTGACCTCAGAACGGTGTGCTTCAGAACGGTGTGACCTCAAAACAGTGTGCTTCAGAACGGTGTGCTTCAGAATGGCGAGACTTCAGAACGGTGTGACTTCAGAACAGCGAGACTTCAGCATGGCGAGTCTTCAGAACGGTGTGCTTCAGAATGTTGTGAATTCAGAACGGTGTGATTTCAGAACGGTGTGACTTCAGAACAGTGTGACTTCAGAATGGTGTGCTTCAGAACGGCGTGACTTCAGAATGGCGAGTCTTCAGAAAGTTGTGATTTCAGAACGGTGTGACTTCAGAACAGTGTGCTTCACAATGGCGTGACTTCAGAATGGCGTGACTTCAGAACAGCGTGACTTCAGAATGGCGTGATTTCAGAACGGTGTGACTTCAGAACAGTATGACTTCAGAAAGGTGTGATTTCAGAACTGTGTGACTTCACAATGGTGTGCTTCAGAACGGCGTGACTTCAGAATGGCATGATTTCAGAATGGTGTGACTTCAGAACGGTGTGACTTCAGAGCGGGAGTGACTTCAGAACGATGTGCTTCAGAACGGTGTGCTTCAGAACGGTGTGTCTACAGAACTGTGTGACTTCAGAACGGTGAGCTTCAGAACGGTGTGATTTCAGAACGGTGTGACTTCAGAACGATGTGACTTCAGAACGGTGTGACTTCAGAACAGAGTGCTTCAGAGCGGTGTGCTTCAGATCGGTGTGACCTCAGAACGGTGTGCTTCAGAACGGCATGGTTCAGAAGGTGAGACTTCAGAACGCTGTGCTTCAGAAAAGCGTGACTTCAGAACGTCGAGACTTCAGAACGGTGTGACTTCAGCACTGTGTGCTTCAGAACGGTGTGATTCAGAACGGTGTGTGTCTTCAGAACGGTGTGCTTCAGAACAGTGTGACTTCAGAAAGGCGAGACGTCAGAACAGTGTGACTTCAGAACAGTGTGCTTCAGAATGGTGTGACCTCAGAACGGTGTGCTACAGAACGGTGTGACCTCAGAACGGTGTGCTTCAGAACGGTGTGACCTCAAAACAGTGTGCTTCAGAACGGTGTGCTTCAGAATGGCGAGACTTCAGAACGGTGTGACTTCAGAACAGCGAGACTTCAGGATGGCAAGACTTAAGAACGGTGTGCTTCAGAATGGTGTGAATTCAGAACGGTGTGATTTCAGAACGGTGTGACTTCAGAACAGTGTGACTTCAGAATGGTGTGCTTCAGAACGGCGTGACTTCAGAATGGCGAGACTTCAGAAAGGTGTGATTTCAGAACGGTGTGACTTCAGAACAGTGTGCTTCACAATGGCGTGACTTCAGAATGGCGTGACTTCAGAACAGCGTGACTTCAGAATGGCGTGATTTCAGAACGGTGTGACTTCAGAACAGTATGACTTCAGAAAGGTGTGATTTCAGAACTGTGTGACTTCACAATGGTGTGCTTCAGAACGGCGTGACTTCAGAATGGCATGATTTCAGAATGGTGTGACTTCAGAACGGTGTGACTTCAGAGCGGGAGTGACTTCAGAACGATGTGCTTCAGAACGGTGTGCTTCAGAACGGTGTGTCTACAGAACTGTGTGAATTCAGAACGGTGAGCTTCAGAACGGTGTGATTTCAGAACGGTGTGACTTCAGAACGATGTGACTTCAGAACGGTGTGACTTCAGAACAGAGTGCTTCAGAGCGGTGTGCTTCAGATCGGTGTGACCTCAGAACGGTGTGCTTCAGAACGGCATGGTTCAGAAGGTGTGACTTCAGAACGCTGTGCTTCAGAAAAGCGTGACTTCAGAACGTCGAGACTTCAGAACGGTGTGACTTCAGCACTGTGTGCTTCAGAACGGTGTGATTCAGAACGGTGTGTGTCTTCAGAACGGTGTGCTTCAGAACAGTGTGACTTCAGAAAGGCGAGACGTCAGAACAGTGTGACTTCAGAACAGTGTGCTTCAGAATGGTGTGACCTCAGAACGGTGTGCTACAGAACGGTGTGACCTCAGAACGGTGTGCTTCAGAACGGTGTGACCTCAAAACAGTGTGCTTCAGAACGGTGTGCTTCAGAATGGCGAGACTTCAGAACGGTGTGACTTCAGAACAGCGAGACTTCAGCATGGCGAGTCTTCAGAACGGTGTGCTTCAGAATGTTGTGAATTCAGAACGGTGTGATTTCAGAACGGTGTGACTTCAGAACAGTGTGACTTCAGAATGGTGTGCTTCAGAACGGCGTGACTTCAGAATGGCGAGTCTTCAGAAAGTTGTGATTTCAGAACGGTGTGACTTCAGAACAGTGTGCTTCACAATGGCGTGACTTCAGAATGGCGTGACTTCAGAACAGCGTGACTTCAGAATGGCGTGATTTCAGAACGGTGTGACTTCAGAACAGTATGACTTCAGAAAGGTGTGATTTCAGAACTGTGTGACTTCACAATGGTGTGCTTCAGAACGGCGTGACTTCAGAATGGCATGATTTCAGAATGGTGTGACTTCAGAACGGTGTGACTTCAGAGCGGGAGTGACTTCAGAACGATGTGCTTCAGAACGGTGTGCTTCAGAACGGTGTGTCTACAGAACTGTGTGACTTCAGAACGGTGAGCTTCAGAACGGTGTGATTTCAGAACGGTGTGACTTCAGAACGATGTGACTTCAGAACGGTGTGACTTCAGAACAGAGTGCTTCAGAGCGGTGTGCTTCAGATCGGTGTGACCTCAGAACGGTGTGCTTCAGAACGGCATGGTTCAGAAGGTGTGACTTCAGAACGCTGTGCTTCAGAAAAGCGTGACTTCAGAACGTCGAGACTTCAGAACGGTGTGACTTCAGCACTGTGTGCTTCAGAACGGTGTGATTCAGAATGGTGTGTGTCTTCAGAACGGTGTGCTTCAGAACAGTGTGACTTCAGAAAGGCGAGACGTCAGAACAGTGTGACTTCAGAACAGTGTGCTTCAGAATGGCGTGCTTCAGAACGGTGTGATTTCAGAACGGTATGCTTCAGAACGGTGTGATTTCAGAACGGTGTGCTTCAGAACGGTGTGACTTCAGAATGGTGTGCTTTAGAACAGCGTGACTTAAGAATGGAGAGACTTCAGAACAGCGTGACTTTAGAACGGTACGCTTCAGAACAGTGTGCTTCAGAACGGTGTGACTTCAGAACGGTGTGGTTCAGAACGGTGTGACTTCAGAATGGCATGATTTCAGAATGGTGTGACTTCAGAACGGTGTGACTTCAGAACGGGAGTGACTTCAGAACCATGTGCTTCAGACGGTGTGCTTCAGAACGGTGTGACTACAGAACTGTGTGACTTCAGAACGGTGAGCTTCAGAACGGTGTGATTTCAGAACGGTGTGACTTCAGAACGGTGTGCTTCAGAACGGTGTGACTTCAGAATGGTGTGCTTTAGAACAGCGTGACTTCAGAACGGAGAGACTTCAGAACACCGTGACTTTAGAACAGTGTGCTTCAGAACGGTGTGCTTCAGAACGGTGTGACTTCAGAACGGTTTGACTTCAGAAGGGCGAGACTTCAGAACGGTGTGCTTCAGAACGGTGTGATTTCAGAACGGTGTGCTTCAGAACGGTGTGCTTCAGAAAGGTGTGACCTCAGAACGGTGTGCTTCTGAATAGTGTGACTTCAGAACGGTGTGACTTCAGAATGGTGTGACTTTAGAATGATGTGACTTCAGAATGTTGTGACCTTAGAACGGTGTTCTTAAGAACAGTGTGCTTTAGAACGGTGTGCTTCAGAATGGTGTGACCTCAGAACGGTGTGCTACAGAACGGTGTGACCTCAGAACGGTGTGCTTCAGAACGGTGTGACCTCAAAACAGTGTGCTTCAGAACGGTGTGCTTCAGAATGGCGAGACTTCAGAACGGTGTGACTTCAGAACAGCGAGACTTCAGCATGGCGAGACTTCAGAACGGTGTGCTTCAGAATGTTGTGAATTCAGAACGGTGTGATTTCAGAACGGTGTGACTTCAGAACAGTTTGATTTCAGAATGGTGTGCTTCAGAACGGCGTGACTTCAGAATGGCGAGACTTCAGAAAGGTGTGATTTCAGAAAGGTGTGACTTCAGAACAGTGTGCTTCACAATGGCGTGACTTCAGAACAGCGTGACTTCAGAATGGCGTGATTTCAGAACGGTGTGACTTCAGAACAGTATGACTTCAGAAAGGTGTGATTTCAGAACTGTGTGACTTCACAATGGTGTGCTTCAGAACGGCGTGACGTCAGAATGGCATGATTTCAGAATGGTGTGACTTCTGAACGGTGTGACTTCAGAACGGGAGTGACTTCAGAACGATGTGCTTCAGAACGGTGTGCTTCAGAACGGTGTGACTACAGAACTGAGTGACTTCAGAACGGTGAGCTTCAGAACGGTGTGATTTCAGAACGGTGTGACTTCAGAACGAGGTGACTTCAGAACGGTGTGACTTCAGAACAGAGTGCTTCAGAGCGGTGTGCTTCAGATCGGTGTGACCTCAGAACGGTGTGCTTCAGAAAGGCATGGTTCAGAAGGTGTGACTTCAGAACGCTGTGCTTCAGAAAAGCGTGACTTCAGAACGTCGAGACTTCAGAACGGCGTGACTTCAGCACTGTGTGCTCCAGAACGGTGTGATTCAGAACGGTGTGTGTCTTCAGAACGGTGTGCTTCAGAACAGTGTGACTTCAGAAAGGCGAGACTTCAGAACAGTGTGACTTCAGAACAGTGTGCTTCAGAATGGTGTGCTTCAGAACGGTGTGATTTCAGAATGGTATGCTTCAGAACGGTGTGATTTCAGAACCGTGTGGTTCAGAACGGTGTGACTTCAGAATGGTGTGCTTTAGAACAGCGTGACTTCAGAATGGAGAGACTTCAGAACAGCGTGACTTTAGAACGGTACGCTTCAGAACAGGGTGCTTCAGAACGGTGTGACTTCAGAACGGTGTGGTTCAGAACGGTGTGACTTCAGAATGGTGTGCTTTAGAAAAGCGTGACTTAAGAATGGAGAGACTTCAGAACAGCGTGACTTTAGAACGGTGTGCTTCAGAACAGGGTGCTTCAGAACGCTGTGATTTCAGAACGGTGTGCTTCAGAATGGTGTGACCTCAGAACGGTGCGACCTCAGAACGGTGAGCTTCAGAACGGTATGCTTCAGAAAGCTGTGCTTCAGAATGGTGTGATCTCAGAACGGTCTGCTTCTGAACGGTGTGACTTCAGAACGGTGTGACTTCAGAATGGTGTGACTTTAGAATGATGTGACTTCAGAATGGTGTGACCTCAGAACGGTGTGCTTCAGAACAGTGTGCTTCAGAACGGTGTGCTTCAGAACGTTGTGACCTCAGAACGCTGTGCTTCTGAACGGTGTGACTAATGAACGGTGTGACTTTAGAAATGTGTGACTTCAGAACAGTGTGACTTTAGAATGATGTGACTTCGGAACAGTGTGCTTCAGAACGGTGTGATAGCAGACCGGTGTGTATCAGAACGGTGTGACCTCAGAACGGTGTGCTTCAGAACGGATGTTCTTCAGATTGGCGAGACCTCAGAACGGTGTGACTTCAGAACAGCGAGACTTCAGAATGGCGAGACTTCAAAACAGTGTGCTTCAGAACGGTGTGACTTCAGAACGGTGTGACTTCAGAAGGGCGAGACTTCAGAACGGTGTGCTTCTCAACGGTGTGATTTCAGAACGGTGTGCTTCAGAACGGTGTGCTTCAGAAAGGTGTGACCTCAGAACGGTGTGCTTCTGAATGGTGTGACTTCAGAACGGTGTGATTTCAGAATGGTGTGACTTTAGAATGATGTGACTTCAGAATGGTGTGACCTCAGAACGGTGTTCTTAAGAACAGTGTGCTTCAGAACGGTGTGCTTCTGAATGGTGTGACCTCAAAACAGTCTGCTTCTGAACGGTGTGACTAATGAATGGTGTGACTTTAGAATGGTGTGACTTTAGAATGATTTGACTTCAGAACAGTGTGACCTCAGAATTGTGAGACTTCAGAACAGTGTGACTTTAGAATGATGTGACTTCGGAACAGTGCGCTTCAGAACGGTGTGACCTCAGAACGGAGTGCTTCATAACGGTGTGACCTCAGAACGGTGTGCTTCAGAACGGTGTGCTTCAGAATCGCGAGACTTCAGAACGGTGTGACTTCAGAACAGCGAGACTTCAGAATGGCTAGAATTCAGAACAGTGTGCTTCAGAATGGTGTGAATTCAGAACGGTGTGATTTCAGAATGGTGTGCTTCAGAACGGCGTGACTTCAGAATGGCGAGACTTCAGAAAGGTGTGATTTCAGAATGGTGTGACTTCAGAACAGTATGACTTCAGAAAGGTGTGATTTCAAAACTGTGTGACTTCACAATGGTGTGCTTCAGAACGGTGTGACCTCAGAACAGTGCGACTTCAGAACAGCGAGACTTCAGAATGGCGAGACTTCAGAAGGGTGTGCTTCAGAATGGTGTGACTACAGAAGGGTCGGACTTCAGGACGGTGTGATTTCAGAACCGTGTGCTTCAGAACCGCGTGACTTCAGAACAGTGAGACTTCAGAACGGCGTGAATTCAGAACCATGTGCTTCAGAACGGTGTGACTTCAGAACGGTGTGCTTCAGAACGGTGTCCTTCAGAACGGTGTACTTCACAAAGGCGTGTCTTCAGAATGGTGTGACTTCAGAACGGTGTGACTTCAGAAAGGTGTGATTTCAGAACTGTGTGATCTCAGAAAGGTGTGCTTCAGAACTGCATGACTTCAGAACGGCGTGATTTCAGAACGGCTTGACTTCCGAGCAGTGTGACTTCAGAAAGGTGTGATTTCAGAACTGTGTGACTTCAGAACGGTGTGCTTCAGAACGGTGTGACTTCAGAATGGCATGATTTCAGAACGGTGTGACTTCAGAACGGTGTGACTTCAGAACGTGTGAGACTTCAGAACGATGTGCTTCAGAACGGTGTGCTTCAGAATGGTGTGACTTCAGAACGGTGTGATTTCAGAACGGTGTGACTTCAGAACAGTGTGACTTCAGAATGGTGTGCTTCAGAACGGCGTGACTTCAGAACGGTGTGACTTCAGAAAGGTGTGATTTCAGAACGGTGTGACTTCAGAACAGTGTGCTTCACAATGGCGTGACTTCAGAATGGCGTGACTTCAGAACAGCGTGAATTCAGAATGGCGTGATTTCAGAACGGTGTGACTTCAGAACAGTATGACTTCAGAAAGGTGTGATTTCAAAACTGTGTGACTTCACAATGGTGTGCTTCAGAACGGTGTGACTTCAGAATGGTGTGCTTTAGAACAGCGTGACTTCAGAACGGAGAGACTTCAGAACAGCGTGACTTTAGAACGGTGTGCTTCAGAACGGGCTGCTTCAGAACGGTGTGACTTCAGAACTGTGTGACTTCAGAAGGGCGAGACTTCAGAACGGTGTGCTTCAAAACGGTGTGATTTCAGAACGTTGTGCTTCAGAACGGTGTGACCTCAGAACGGTGTGACTTCAGAACGGTGTGACTTCAGAATGGTGTGACCTCAGAACGGTGTGCTTCAGAACAGTGTGCTTCAGAACTGTGTGCTTCAGAACGGTGTGACCTCAGAACGGTGTGCTTCTGAATAGTGTGACTAATGAACGGTGTGAATTTAGAATGGTGTGACTTTAGAATGATGTGACTTCAGAACAGTGTGACCTCAGAATGGCGTGACTTCAGAATGGTGTGCTTCAGCACAGTGTGACTTCAGAATGGTGTGACTTCAGAAAGATGTGATTTCAGAACGGTGTGACTTCAGAACAGTGTGCTTCACAAAGGCGTGATTTCAGAACGGTGTGACTTCAGAACAGTGTGACTTCAGAAAGGTGTGATTAAAAAACTGTGTGACTTCACAACGGTGTGCTTCAGAACGGTGTGACCTCAGAACGGTGCGACTTCAGAACAGCGAGACTTCAGAATGGCGAGACTTCAGAACGGTGTGCTTCAGAACGGTGTGACTACAGAAGGGTCGGACTTCAGGAAGGTGTGATTTCAGAACGGTGTGCTTCAGAACCGCGTGACTTCAGAACAGTGAGACTTCAGAACGGCGTGAATTCAGAACCATGTGCTTCAGAACGGTGTGACTTCAGAACGGTGTGCTTCAGAACGGTGTGCTTCAGAACGGTGTGCTTCAGAACGGTGTACTTCACAAAGGCGTGACTTCAGAACCGTGTGCTTCAGAACGGTGTGACCTCAGAACGGTGTGGCTTCAGAAAGGTGTGATTTCAGAACGGTGTGACTTCAGAACGGCGTGACTTCAGAACGGTGTGACTTCAGAACGGTGTGACGTCAGAACAGTGTGACTTCAGAATGGTGTGCTTCAGAACGGAGTGAATTCAGAATGGCGTGACTTCAGAACGGTCTGCTTCAGAACAGTGTGACTTCAGAATGGTGTGACTTCAGATAGGTGTGATTTCAGAACGGTGTGACTTCAGAACAGTGTGCTTTACAATGGCGTGACTTCAGAATGGTGTGACTTCAGAACGGTGTGAATTCAGAAAGGTGTGATTTCAGAACTGTGTGATTTCAGAACGGTGTGCTTCAGAACTGCATGACTTCAGAACGGCGTGATTTCAGAACGGTGTGACTTCCGAGCAGTGTGACTTCAGAAAGGTGTGATTTCAGAACTGTGTGACTTCAGAACGGTGTGCTTCAGAACGGTGTGACTTCAGAATGGCATGATTTCAGAACGGTGTGACTTCAGAACGGTGTGACTTCAGAACGTGTGAGACTTCAGAACGATGTGCTTCAGAACGGTGTGCTTCAGAATGGTGTGACTTCAGAACGGTGTGATTTCAGAACGGTGTGACTTCAGAAAGGTGTGACTTCAGAATGGTGTGCTTCAGAACGGCGTGACTTCAGAATGGTGTGACTTCAGAAAGGTGTGATTTCAGAACGGTGTGACTTCAGAACAGTGTGATTCACAATGGCGTGACTTCAGAATGGCGTGACTTCAGAACAGCGTGACTTCAGAATGGCGTGATTTCAGAACGGTGTGACTTCAGAACAGTATGACTTCAGAAAGGTGTGATTTCAAAACTGTGTGACTTCACAATGGTGTGCTTCAGAACGGTGTGACTTCAGAATGGTGTGCTTTAGAACAGCGTGACTTCAGAACAGAGAGACTTCAGAACAGAGTGACTTTAGAACGGTGTGCTTCAGAACGGTGTGATTTCAGAACGGTGAGCTTCAGAACGGTGTGACCTCAGAACGGTATGCTTCTGAACGGTGTGACTTCAGAACGGTGTGACTTCAGAATGGTGTGACCTCAGAATGGTGTGCTTCAGAACAGTGTGCTTCAGAACTGTGTGCTTCAGAACGGTGTGACCTCAGAACGGTGTGCTTCTGAATAGTGTGACTAATGAACGGTGTGAATTTAGAATGGTGTGACTTTAGAATGATGTGACTTCAGAACAGTGTGACCTCAGAATGGCGTGACTTCAGAATGGTGTGCTTCAGCACAGTGTGACTTCAGAATGGTGTGACTTCAGAAAGATGTGATTTCAGAACGGTGTGACTTCAGAACAGTGTGCTTCACAAAGGCGTGACTTCAGAATGGTGTGATTTCAGAACGGTGTGATTTCAGAAAGGTGTGATTTCAGAACTGTGTGACTTCAGAACGGTGTGCTTCAGAACAGCATGACTTCAGAACGGCGTGATTTCAGAAAGGTGTGACCTCCGAACAGTGTGACTTCAGAAAGGTGTGATTTGAGAACTCTGTGACTTCAGAACGGTGTGATTTCAGAACGGTGAGACTTCAGAACAGTGTGACTTCAGAATGGTGTGCTTCAGAATGGCGTGACTTCAGAATGGCGAGACTTCAGAAAGGTGTGATTTCAGAACGGTGTGACTGCAGAACAGTGTGCTTCACAATGGCGTGACTTTAGAATGGCGTGACTTCAGAACAGCGTGACTTCAGAATGGCGTGATTTCAGAACGGTATGACTTCACAACAGTATGACTTCAGAAAGGTGTGATTTCAGAACTGTGTGACCTCACAATGGTGTGCTTCAGAACGGCGTGACTTCAGAATGGCAACATTTCAGAACGGTGTGACTTCAGAACGGTGTGACTTCAGAACGGGAGTGACTTCAGAACGATGTGCTTCAGAATGGTGTGCTTCAGAACGGTGTGACTACAGAACTGTGTGACTTCAGAACGGTGAGCTTCAGAACGGTGTGATTTCAGAACGGTGTGACTTCAGAACGATGTGACTTCAGAACGGTGTGACTTCAGAATGGTGTGACTTCAGAACGGTGTGACTTCAGAACGGTGTGCTTCAGAACGGTGTGATTTGAGAACGGTGTGACTTCAGAACGATGAGACTTCAGACAGTGTGACTTCAGAACGGTGTGATTTCAGAACGGTGTGCTTCAGAACGGTGTGATTTCAGAACGGTGTGACTTCAGAACGATGAGACTTCAGAACGGTGTGACTTCAGAACAGTGTGACTTCAGAACGGTGTGACGTAAGAACGGTGTGCTTCAGAACAGTGTGCTTCAGAACGGTGTGCTTCAGAATGGCGTGACTTCAGAACGGCGTCACTTCAGTACGACGAGACTTCAGAACAGTGTGACTTCTGAAAGATGTGCTTCAGAACGGTGTGTCTTCAGAACGTCAAGACTTCAGAACGGTGTGCGTCAGAACAGAGTGCTTCAGAACGGTGTGCTTCAGAACGGTGTGACCTCAGAACGGTGTGCTTCAGAACGGCATGCTTCAGAAGGTGTGACTTCAGAACGTTGTGCTTCAGAAAAGCGTGACTTCAGAACGTCGAGACTTCAGAACGGCGTGACTTCTGCACTGTGTGCTTCAGAACGGTTTGATTCAGAACGGTGTGTGACTTCAGAATGGTGTGCTTTAGAACAGCGTGACTTCAGAACGGAGAGACTTCAGAACAGCGTGACTTTAGAACGGTGTGCTTCAGAACAGGGTGCTTCAGAACGGTGTGACTTCAGAACTGTGTGACTTCAGAAGGGCGAGATTTCAGAACGGTGTGCTTCAGAACGGTGTGATTTCAGAACGGTGTGCTTCAGAATGGTGTGACCTCAGAACGGTATGCTTCTGAACGGTGTGACTTCAGAACGGTGTGACTTCAGAACGGTGTGACTTCAGAACGGTGTGACTTCAGTATGGTGTGACTTCAGAACGGTGTGCTTCAGAACGGTGTGATTTCAGAACGGTGTGACTTCAGAACGATGAGACTTCAGAACATGGTGACTTCAGAACGGTGTGATTTCAGAATGGTGTGCTTCAGAACGGTGTGATTTCAGAACGGAGTGACTTCAGAACGATGAGACTTCAGAACGGTGTGACTTCAGAACAGTGTGACTTCAGAACGGTGTGACGTAAGAACAGTGTGCTTCAGAACAGTGTGCTTCAGAACGGTGTGCTTCAGAATGGCGTGAATTCAGAACGGCGTGACTTCAGAATGGTGTGAATTCAGAACAGTGTGACTTCAGAACGGTGTGACGTAAGAACGGTGTGCTTCAGAACAGTGTGACTTCAGAACGGTGTGACGTAAGAACGGTGTGCTTCAGAACATTCTGCTTCAGAACGGTGTGCTTCAGAATGGCGTGACTTCAGAACGGCGTGACTTCAGTACGACGAGACTTCAGAACAGCGTGACTTCTGAAAGATGTGCTTCAGAACGGTGTGTCTTCAGAACGACAAGACTTCAGAACGGTGTGCTTCAGAACGGTGTACTTCAGAACGGCGGGACTTCAGAACGACGTGACTTCAGAATGGTGTGCTTCAGAACGGCGTGACTTCAGAACCGTTTTCTTCAGAATGGCGTGACTTCAGAACGGCGTGACTTCAGTACGACGAGACTTCAGAACAGCGTGACTTCTGAAAGATGTGCTTCAGAACGGTGTGTCTTCAGAACGACAAGACTTCAGAACGGTGTGCTTCAGAACAGTGTGCTTCAGAACGGTGTGACATCAGAACGGTATGCTTCTGAACGGTGTGACTTCAGAACGGTGTGACTTCAGAACGATGGAACTTCACAAAGGCGTGATTTGAGAACTCTGTGACTTCAGAACGGTGTGATTTCAGAACGGTGTGACTTCAGAACGGTGTGACCTCCGAACAGTGTGACTTCAGAAAGGTGTGATTTGAGAACTCTGTGACTTCAGAACGGTGTGATTTCAGAACGGTGTGACTTCAGAACAGTGTGACTTCAGAATGGTGTGCTTCAGAATGGCGTGACTTCAGAATGGCGAGACTTCAGAAAGGTGTGATTTCAGAACGGTGTGACTTCAGAACAGTGTGCTTCACAATGGCGTGACTTCAGAATGGCATGACTTCAGAACAGCGTGACTTCAGAATGGCGTGATTTCAGAACGGTATGACTTCAGAAAAGTATGACTTCAGAAAGGTGTGATTTCAGAACTGTGTGACCTCACAATGGTGTGCTTCAGAACGGCGTGACTTCAGAATGGCAACATTTCAGAACGGTGTGACTTCAGAACGGTGTGACTTCAGAACGGGAGTGACTTCAGAACGATGTGCTTCAGAATGGTGTGCTTCAGAACGGTGTGACTACAGAACTGTGTGACTTCAGAACGGTGAGCTTCAGAACGGTGTGATTTCAGAACGGTGCGACTTCAGAACGATGTGACTTCAGAACGGTGTGACTTCAGAATGGTGTGATTTCAGAACGGTGTGCTTCAGAACGGTGTGATTTCAGAACGGTGTGACTTCAGAACGATGAGACTTCAGAACGGTGTGACTTCAGAACAGTGTGACTTCAGAACGGTGTGACGTAAGAACGGTGTGCTTCAGAACAGTGTGCTTCAGAACGGTGTGCTTCAGAATGGCGTGACTTCAGAACGGCGTCACTTCAGTACGACGAAACTTCAGAACAGTGTGACTTCTGAAAGATGTGCTTCAGAACGGTGTGTCTTCAGAACGTCAAGACTTCAGAACGGTGTGCGTCAGAACAGAGTGCTTCAGAACGGTGTGCTTCAGAACGGTGTGACCTCAGAACGGTGTGCTTCAGAACGGCATGCTTCAGAAGGTGTGACTTCAGAACGATGTGCTTCAGAAAAGCGTGACTTCAGAACGTCGAGACTTCAGAACGGCGTGACTTCTGCACTGTGTGCTTCAGAACGGTTTGATTCAGAACGGTGTGTGTCTTCAGAACGGTGCGCTTCAGAACAGTATGACTTCAGAAAGGCGAGACTTCAGAACAGTGTGACTTCAGAACAGTGTGCTTCAGAATGGTGTGCTTCAGAACGGTGTGATTTCAGAACATTATGCTTCAGAAGGGTGTGACTTCAGAACGGTGTGGTTCAGAACGGTGTGACTTCAGAATGGTGTGCTTTAGAACAGCGTGACTTCAGAACGGAGAGACTTCAGAACAGCGTGACTTTAGAACGGTGTGCTTCAGAACAGGGTGCTTCAGAACGGTGTGACTTCAGAACTGTGTGACTTCAGAAGGGCGAGACTTCAGAACGGTGTGCTTCAGAACGGTGTGATTTCAGAACGGTGTGCTTCAGAACGGTGCGACCTCAGAACGGTGAGCTTCAGAACGGTATGCTTCAGAACGGTGTGCTTCAGAACGGTGTGACCTCAGAACGGTATGCTTCTGAACGGTGTGACTTCAGAACGGTGTGACTTCAGAACGGTGTGACTTCAGAACGGTGTGACTTCAGTATGGTGTGACTTCAGAACGGTGTGACTTCAGAACGGTGTGACTTCAGAACAGTGTGCTTCACAATGGCGTGACTTCAGAACAGCGTGACTTCAGAATGGCGTGATTTCAAAACGGTGTGACTTCAGAACAGTATGACTTCAGAAAGGTGTGATTTCAAAACTGTGTGACTTCACAATGGTGTGCTTCAGAACGGTGTGACTTCAGAACGGAGAGACTTCAGAATGGTGTGACCTCAGAATGGTGTGCTTCAGAACAGTGTGCTTCAGAACTGTGTGCTTCAGAACGGTGTGACCTCAGAACGGTGTGCTTCTGAATAGTGTGACTACTGAACGGTGTGAATTTAGAATGGTGTGACTTTAGAATGATGTGACTTCAGAACAGTGTGACCTCAGAATGGCGTGACTTCAGAATGGTGTGCTTCAGCACAGTGTGACTTCAGAATGGTGTGACTTCAGAAAGATGTGATTTCAGAACGGTGTGACTTCAGAACAGTGTGCTTCACAAAGGCGTGACTTCAGAATGGTGTGATTTCAGAACGGTGTGATTTCAGAAAGGTGTGATTTCAGAACTGTGTGACTTCAGAACGGTGTGCTTCAGAACAGCATGACTTCAGAACGGCGTGATTTCAGAAAGGTGTGACCTCCGAACAGTGTGACTTCAGAAAGGTGTGATTTGAGAACTCTGTGACTTCAGAACGGTGTGATTTCAGAACGGTGAGACTTCAGAACAGTGTGACTTCAGAATGGTGTGCTTCAGAATGGCGTGACTTCAGAATGGCGAGACTTCAGAAAGGTGTGATTTCAGAACGGTGTGACTTCAGAACAGTGTGCTTCACAATGGCGTGACTTCAGAATGGCGTGACTTCAGAACAGCGTGACTTCAGAATGGCGTGATTTCAGAACGGTATGACTTCACAAAAGTATGACTTCAGAAAGGTGTGATTTCAGAACTGTGTGACCTCACAATGGTGTGCTTCAGAACGGCGTGACTTCAGAATGGCAACATTTCAGAACGGTGTGACTTCAGAACGGTGTGACTTCAGAACGGGAGTGACTTCAGAACGATGTGCTTCAGAATGGTGTGCTTCAGAACGGTGTGACTACAGAACTGTGCGACTTCAGAACGGTGAGCTTCAGAACGGTGTGATTTCAGAACGGTGTGACTTCAGAACGATGTGACTTCAGAACGGTGTGACTTCAGAATGGTGTGACTTCAGAACGGTGTGACTTCAGAACGGTGTGCTTCAGAACGGTGTGATTTGAGAATGGTGTGACTTCAGAACGATGAGACTTCAGACAGTGTGACTACAGAATGGTGTGATTTCAGAACGGTGTGCTTCAGAACGGTGTGATTTCAGAACGGTGTGACTTCAGAACGATGAGACTTCAGAACGGTGTGACTTCAGAACAGTGTGACTTCAGAACGGTGTGACGTAAGAACGGTGTGCTTCAGAACAGTGTGCTTCAGAACGGTGTGCTTCAGAATGGCGTGACTTCAGAACGGCGTCACTTCAGTTCGACGAGACTTCAGAACAGTGTGACTTCTGAAAGATGTGCTTCAGAACGGTGTGTCTTCAGAACGTCAAGACTTCAGAACGGTGTGCGTCAGAACAGAGTGCTTCAGAACGGTGTGCTTCAGAACGGTGTGACTTCAGAACGGTGTGCTTCAGAAAAGCGTGACTTCAGAATGTCGAGACTTCAGAACGGCGTGACTTCTGCACTGTGTGCTTCAGAACGGTTTGATTCAGAACGGTGTGTGTCTTCAGAACGGTGCGCTTCAGAACAGTGTGACTTCAGAAAGGCGAGACTTCAGAACAGTGTGACTTCAGAACAGTGTGCTTCAGAATGGTGTGCTTCAGAACGGTGTGATTTCAGAACAGTATGCTTCAGAAGGGTGTGACTTCAGAACGGTGTGGTTCAGAACGGTGTGACTTCAGAATGGTGTGCTTTAGAACAGCGTGACTTCAGAACGGAGAGACTTCAGAACAGCGTGACTTTAGAACGGTGTGCTTCGGAACAGGGTGCTTCAGAACGGTGTGACTTCAGAACTGTGTGACTTCAGAAGGGCGAGACTTCAGAACGGTGTGCTTCAGAACGGTGTGATTTCAGAACGGTGTGCTTCAGAATGGTGTGACCTCAGAACGGTGCGACCTCAGAACGGTGAGCTTCAGAACGGTATGCTTCAGAACGGTGTGCTTCAGAATGGTGTGACCTCAGAACGGTATGCTTCTGAACGGTGTGACTTCAGAACGGTGTGACTTCAGAACGGTGTGACTTCAGAACGGTGTGACTTCAGTATGGTGTGACTTCAGAACGGTGTGACTTCAGAACGGTGTGCTTCAGAACGGTGTGATTTCAGAACGGTGTGACTTCAGAACGATGAGACTTCAGAACATGGTGACTTCAGAACGGTGTGATTTCAGAATGGTGTGCTTCAGAACGGTGTGATTTCAGAACGGTGTGACTTCAGAACGATGAGACTTCAGAACGGTGTGACTTCAGAACAGTGTGACTTCAGAACGGTGTGCTTCAGAACGGTGTGCTTCAGAATGGCGTGACTTCAGAACGGCGTCACTTCAGTACGACGAGACTTCAGAACAGTGTGACTTCTGAAAGATGTGCTTCAGAACGGTGTGTCTTCAGAACGTCAAGACTTCAGAACGGTGTGCGTCAGAACAGAGTGCTTCAGAACGGTGTGCTTCAGAACGGTGTGACCTCAGAACGGTGTGCTTCAGAACGGCATGCTTCAGAAGGTGTGACTTCAGAACGGTGTGCTTCAGAAAAGCGTGACTTCAGAACGTCGAGACTTCAGAACGGCGTGACTTCTGCACTGTGTGATTCAGAACGGTTTGATTCAGAACGGTGTGTGTCTTCAGAACGGTGCGCTTCAGAACAGTGTGACTTCAGAAAGGCGAGACTTCAGAACAGTGTGACTTCAGAACAGTGTGCTTCAGAATGGTGTGCTTCAGAACGGTGTGATTTCAGAACAGTATGCTTCAGAAGGGTGTGACTTCAGAACGGTGTGGTTCAGAACGGTGTGACTTCAGAATGGTGTGCTTTAGAACAGCGTGACTTCAGAACGGAGAGACTTCAGAACAGCGTGACTTTAGAACGGTGTGCTTCAGAACAGGGTGCTTCAGAACGGTGTGACTTCAGAACTGTGTGACTTCAGAAGGGCGAGACTTCAGAACGGTGTGCTTCAGAACGGTGTGATTTCAGAACGGTGTGCTTCAGAATGGTGTGACCTCAGAACGGTGCGACCTCAGAACGGTGAGCTTCAGAACGGTATGCTTCAGAACGGTGTGCTTCAGAACGGTGTGACCTCAGAACGGTATGCTTCTGAACGGTGTGACTTCAGAACGGTGTGACTTCAGAACGATGTGACTTCAGAACGGTGTGACTTCAGTATGGTGTGACTTCAGAACGGTGTGACTTCACAACGGTGTGCTTCAGAACGGTTTGATTTCAGAACGGTGTGACTTCAGAAAGATGAGACTTCAGAACATGGTGACTTCAGAACGGTGTGATTTCAGAATGGTGTGCTTCAGAACGATGAGACTTCAGAACGGTGTGACTTCAGAACAGTGTGACTTCAGAACGGTGTGACGTGAGAACGGTGTGCTTCAGAACAGTGTGCTTCAGAACGGTGTGCTTCAGAATGGCGTGAATTCAGAACGGCGTGAGTTCAGAATGGTGTGAATTCAGAACAGTGTGACTTCAGAACGGTGTGACGTAAGAACGGTGTGCTTCAGAACAGTGTGCTTCAGAACGGTGTGCTTCAGAATGGTGTGACCTCAGAACGGTGCGACCTCAGAACGGTGAGCTTCAGAACGATATGCTTCAGAACGGTGTGCTTCAGAACGGTGTGACCTCAGAACGGTATGCTTCTGAACAGTGTGACTTCAGAACGGTGTGACTTCAGAACGGTGTGACTTCAGAACGGTGTGACTTCAGTATGGTGTGACTTCAGAACGGTGTGACTTCAGAACGGTGTGCTTCCGAACGGTGTGATTTCAGAACGGTGTGACTTCAGAACGATGAGACTTCAGAACATGGTGACTTCAGAACGGTGTGATTTCAGAATGGTGTGCTTCAGAACGGTGTGATTTCAGAACGGTGTGACTTCAGAACGATGAGACTTCAGAACGGTGTGACTTCAGAACAGTGTGACTTCAGAACGGTGTGCTTCAGAACGGTGTGCTTCAGAATGGCGTGACTTCAGAACGGCGTCACTTCAGTACGACGAGACTTCAGAACAGTGTGATTTCTGAAAGATGTGCTTCAGAACGGTGTGTCTTCAGAACGTCAAGACTTCAGAACGGTGTGCGTCAGAACAGAGTGCTTCAGAACGGTGTGCTTCAGAACGGCATGCTTCAGAAGGTGTGACTTCAGAACGGTGTGCTTCAGAAAAGCGTGACTTCAGAACGTCGAGACTTCAGAACGGCGTGACTTCTGCACTGCGTGCTTCAGAACGGTTTGATTCAGAACGGTGTGTGTCTTCAGAACGGTGCGCTTCAGAACAGTGTGACTTCAGAAAGGCGAGACTTCAGAACAGTGTGACTTCAGAACAGTGTGCTTCAGAATGGTGTGCTTCAGAACGGTGTGATTTCAGAACAGTATGCTTCAGAAGGGTGTGACTTCAGAACGGTGTGGTTCAGAACGGTGTGACTTCAGAATGGTGTGCTTTAGAACAGCGTGACTTCAGAACGGAGAGACTTCAGAACAGCGTGACTTTAGAACGGTGTGCTTCAGAACAGGGTGCTTCAGAATGGTGTGACTTCAGAACTGTGTGACTTCAGAAGGGCGAGACTTCAGAACGGTGTGCTTCAGAACGGTGTGATTTCAGAACGGTGTGCTTCAGAATGGTGTGACCTCAGAACGGTGCAACCTCAGAACGGTGAGATTCAGAACGGTATGCTTCAGAACGGTGTGCTTCAGAACGGTGTGACCTCAGAACGGTATGCTTCTGAACGGTGTGACTTCAGAACGGTGTGACTTCAGAACGGTGTGACTTCAGAACGGTGTGACTTCAGAACGATGTGACTTCAGTATGGTGTGACTTCAGAACGGTTTGACTTCAGAACGGTGTGCTTCAGAACGGTGTGATTTCAGAACGGTGTGACTTCAGAACGATGAGACTTCAGAACATGGTGACTTCAGAACGGTGTGATTTCAGAATGGTGTGCTTCAGAACGATGAGACTTCAGAACGGTGTGACTTCAGAACAGTGTGACTTCAGAACGGTGTGACGTAAGAACGGTGTGCTTCAGAACAGTGTGCTTCAGAACGGTGTGCTTCAGAATGGCGTGAATTCAGAACGGCGTGACTTCAGAATGGTGTGAATTCAGAACAGTGTGACTTCAGAACGGTGTGACGTAAGAACGGTGTGCTTCAGAACAGTGTGCTTCAGAACGGTGTGCTTCAGAATGGCGTGACTTCAGAACTGCGTGACTTCAGTACGACGAGACTTCAGAACAGCGTGACTTCTGAAAGATGTGCTTCAGAACGGTGTGTCTTCAGAACGACAAGACTTCAGAACGGTGTGCTTCAGAACGGTGTGCTTCAGAACGGCGTGACTTCAGAACGACGTGACTTCAGAATGGTGTGCTTCAGAATGGCGTGACTTCAGAACTGCGTGACTTCAGTACGACGAGACTTCAGAACAGCGTGACTTCTGAAAGATGTGCTTCAGAACGGTGTGTCTTCAGAACGACAAGACTTTAGAACGGTGTGCTTCAGAACAGTGTGCTTCAGAACGGTGTGACATCAGAACGGTATGCTTCTGAATGGTGTGACTTCAGAACGGTGTGACTTCAGAACGATGTGACTTCAGAACGGTGTGACTTCAGTATGGTGTGACTTCAGAACGGTGTGACTTCAGAACAGTGTGCTTCACAAAGGCGTGACTTCAGAATGGTGTGATTTCAGAACGGTGTGATTTCAGAAAGGTGTGATTTCAGAACTGTGTGACTTCAGAACGGTGTGCTTCAGAACAGCATGACTTCAGAACGGCGTGATTTCAGAAAGGTGTGACCTCCGAACAGTGTGACTTCAGAAAGGTGTGATTTGAGAACTCTGTGACTTCAGAACGGTGTGATTTCAGAACGGTGTGACTTCAGAACAGTGTGACTTTAGAATGGTGTGCTTCAGAATGGCGTGACTTCAGAATGGCGAGACTTCAGAAAGGTGTGATTTCAGAACGGTGTGACTTCAGAACAGTGTGCTTCACAATGGCGTGACTTCAGAATGGCATGACTTCAGAACAGCGTGACTTCAGAATGGCGTGATTTCAGAACGGTATGACTTCACAACAGTATGACTTCAGAAAGGTGTGATTTCAGAACTGTGTGACCTCACAATGGTGTGCTTCAGAACGGCGTGACTTCAGAATGGCAACATTTCAGAACGGTGTGACTTCAGAACGGTGTGACTTCAGAACGGGAGTGACTTCAGAACGATGTGCTTCAGAATGGTGTGCTTCAGAACGGTGTGACTACAGAACTGTGTGACTTCAGAACGGTGAGCTTCAGAACGGAGTGATTTCAGAACGGTGTGACTTCAGAACGATGTGAATTCAGAACGGTGTGACTTCAGAATGGTGTGACTTCAGAACGGTGTGACTTCAGAACGGTGTGCTTCAGAACGGTGTGATTTGAGAACGGTGTGACTTCAGAACGATGAGACTTCAGACAGTGTGACTTCAGAACGGTGTGATTTCAGAGCGGTGTGCTTCAGAACGGTGTGATTTCAGAACGGTGTGACTTCAGAACGATGAGATTTCAGAACGGTGTGACTTCAGAACAGTGTGACTTCAGAACGGTGTGACGTAAGAACGGTGTGCTTCAGAACAGTGTGCTTCAGAACGGTGTGCTTCAGAATGGCGTGACTTCAGAACGGCGTCACTTCAGTTCGACGAGACTTCAGAACAGTGTGACTTCTGAAAGATGTGCTTCAGAACGGTGTGTCTTCAGAACGTCAAGACTTCAGAACGGTGTGCGTCAGAACAGAGTGCTTCAGAACGGTGTGCTTCAGAACGGTGTGACTTCAGAACGGTGTGCTTCAGAAAAGCGTGACTTCAGAATGTCGAGACTTCAGAACGGCGTGACTTCTGCACTGTGTGCTTCAGAACGGTTTGATTCAGAACGGTGTGTGTCTTCAGAACGGTGCGCTTCAGAACAGTGTGACTTCAGAAAGGCGAGACTTCAGAACAGTGTGACTTCAGAACAGTGTGCTTCAGAATGGTGTGCTTCAGAACGGTGTGATTTCAGAACAGTATGCTTCAGAAGGGTGTGACTTCAGAACGGTGTGGTTCAGAACGGTGTGACTTCAGAATGGTGTGCTTTAGAACAGCGTGACTTCAGAACGGAGAGACTTCAGAACAGCGTGACTTTAGAACGGTGTGCTTCGGAACAGGGTGCTTCAGAACGGTGTGACTTCAGAACTGTGTGACTTCAGAAGGGCGAGACTTCAGAACGGTGTGCTTCAGAACGGTGTGATTTCAGAACGGTGTGCTTCAGAATGGTGTGACATCAGAACGGTGCGACCTCAGAACGGTGAGCTTCAGAACGGTATGCTTCAGAACGGTGTGCTTCAGAACGGTGTGACCTCAGAACGGTATGCTTCTGAACGGTGTGACTTCAGAACGGTGTGACTTCAGAACGGTGTGACTTCAGAACGGTGTGACTTCAGTATGGTGTGACTTCAGAACGGTGTGACTTCAGAACGGTGTGCTTCAGAACGGTGTGATTTCAGAACGGTGTGACTTCAGAACGATGAGACTTCAGAACATGGTGACTTCAGAACGGTGTGATTTCAGAATGGTGTGCTTCAGAACGGTGTGATTTCAGAACGGTGTGACTTCAGAACGATGAGACTTCAGAACGGTGTGACTTCAGAACAGTGTGACTTCAGAACGGTGTGCTTCAGAACGGTGTGCTTCAGAATGGCGTGACTTCAGAACGGCGTCACTTCAGTACGACGAGACTTCAGAACAGTGTGACTTCTGAAAGATGTGCTTCAGAACGGTGTGTCTTCAGAACGTCAAGACTTCAGAACGGTGTGCGTCAGAACAGAGTGCTTCAGAACGGTGTGCTTCAGAACGGTGTGACCTCAGAACGGTGTGCTTCAGAACGGCATGCTTCAGAAGGTGTGACTTCAGAACGGTGTGCTTCAGAAAAGCGTGACTTCAGAACGTCGAGACTTCAGAACGGCGTGACTTCTGCACTGTGTGATTCAGAACGGTTTGATTCAGAACGGTGTGTGTCTTCAGAACGGTGCGCTTCAGAACAGTGTGACTTCAGAACAGTGTGCTTCAGAATGGTGTGCTTCAGAACGGTGTGATTTCAGAACAGTATGCTTCAGAAGGGTGTGACTTCAGAACGGTGTGGTTCAGAACGGTGTGACTTCAGAATGGTGTGCTTTAGAACAGCGTGACTTCAGAACGGAGAGACTTCAGAACAGCGTGACTTTAGAACGGTGTGCTTCAGAACAGGGTGCTTCAGAACGGTGTGACTTCAGAACTGTGTGACTTCAGAAGGGCGAGACTTCAGAACGGTGTGCTTCAGAACGGTGTGATTTCAGAACGGTGTGCTTCAGAATGGTGTGACCTCAGAACGGTGCGACCTCAGAACGGTGAGCTTCAGAACGGTATGCTTCAGAACGGTGTGCTTCAGAACGGTGTGACCTCAGAACGGTGTGCTTCAGAACGGTGTGATTTGAGAACGGTGTGACTTCAGAACGATGAGACTTCAGACAGTGTGACTTCAGAACGGTGTGATTTCAGAGCGGTGTGCTTCAGAACGGTGTGATTTCAGAACGGTGTGACTTCAGAACGATGAGATTTCAGAACGGTGTGACTTCAGAACAGTGTGACTTCAGAACGGTGTGACGTAAGAACGGTGTGCTTCAGAACAGTGTGCTTCAGAACGGTGTGCTTCAGAATGGCGTGACTTCAGAACGGCGTCACTTCAGTTCGACGAGACTTCAGAACAGTGTGACTTCTGAAAGATGTGCTTCAGAACGGTGTGTCTTCAGAACGTCAAGACTTCAGAACGGTGTGCGTCAGAACAGTGTGCTTCAGAACGGTGTGCTTCAGAACGGTGTGACTTCAGAACGGTGTGCTTCAGAAAAGCGTGACTTCAGAATGTCGAGACTTCAGAACGGCGTGACTTCTGCACTGTGTGCTTCAGAACGGTTTGATTCAGAACGGTGTGTGTCTTCAGAACGGTGCGCTTCAGAACAGTGTGACTTCAGAAAGGCGAGACTTCAGAACAGTGTGACTTCAGAACAGTGTGCTTCAGAATGGTGTGCTTCAGAACGGTGTGATTTCAGAACAGTATGCTTCAGAAGGGTGTGACTTCAGAACGGTGTGGTTCAGAACGGTGTGACTTCAGAATGGTGTGCTTTAGAACAGCGTGACTTCAGAACGGAGAGACTTCAGAACAGCGTGACTTTAGAACGGTGTGCTTCGGAACAGGGTGCTTCAGAACGGTGTGACTTCAGAACTGTGTGACTTCAGAAGGGCGAGACTTCAGGACGGTGTGCTTCAGAACGGTGTGATTTCAGAACGGTGTGCTTCAGAATGGTGTGACCTCAGAAAGGTGCGACCTCAGAACGGTGAGCTTCAGAACGGTATGCTTCAGAACGGTGTGCTTCAGAACGGTGTGACCTCAGAACGGTATGCTTCTGAACGGTGTGACTTCAGAACGGTGTGACTTCAGAACGGTGTGACTTCAGAACGGTGTGACTTGAGTATGGTGTGACTTCAGAACGGTGTGACTTCAGAACGGTGTGCTTCAGAACGGTGTGATTTCAGAACGGTGTGACTTCAGAACGATGAGACTTCAGAACATGGTGACTTCAGAACGGTGTGATTTCAGAATGGTGTGCTTCAGAACGGTATGATTTCAGAACGGTGTGACTTCAGAACGATGAGACTTCAGAACGGTGTGACTTCAGAACAGTGTGACTTCAGAACGGTGTGCTTCAGAACGGTGTGCTTCAGAATGGCGTGACTTCAGAACGGCGTCACTTCAGTACGACGAGACTTCAGAACAGTGTGACTTCTGAAAGATGTGCTTCAGAACGGTGTGTCTTCAGAACGTCAAGACTTCAGAACGGTGTGCGTCAGAACAGAGTGCTTCAGAACGGTGTGCTTCAGAATGATGAGACTTCAGAACGGTGTGACTTCAGAACAGTGTGACTTCAGAACGGTGTGACGTAAGAACGGTGTGCTTCAGAACAGTGTGCTTCAGAACGGTGTGCTTCAGAATGGCGTGAATTCAGAACGGCGTGACTTCAGAATGGTGTGAATTCAGAACAGTGTGACTTCAGAACGGTGTGACGTAAGAACGGTGTGCTTCAGAACAGTGTGCTTCAGAACGGTGTGCTTCAGAATGGCGTGACTTCAGAACTGCGTGACTTCAGTACGACGAGACTTCAGAACAGCGTGACTTCTGAAAGATGTGCTTCAGAACGGTGTGTCTTCAGAACGACAAGACTTCAGAACGGTGTGCTTCAGAACGGTGTGCTTCAGAACGGCGTGACTTCAGAACGACGTGACTTCAGAATGGTGTGCTTCAGAACGGCGTGACTTCAGAACTGTTTTCTTCAGAATGGCGTGACTTCAGAACGGCGTCACTTCAGTACGACGAGACTTCAGAACAGCGTGACTTCTGAAAGATGTGCTTCAGAACGGTGTGTCTTCAGAACGACAAGACTTTAGAACGGTGTGCTTCAGAACAGTGTGCTTCAGAACGGTGTGACATCAGAACGGTATGCTTCTGAATGGTGTGACTTCAGAACGGTGTGACTTCAGAACGATGTGACTTCAGAACGGTGTGACTTCAGTATGGTGTGACTTCAGAACGGTGTGACTTCAGAACAGTGTGATTTCAGAAAGGTGTGATTTCAGAACTGTGTGACTTCAGAACGGTGTGCTTCAGAACAGCATGACTTCAGAACGGCGTGATTTCAGAAAGGTGTGACCTCCGAACAGTGTGACTTCAGAAAGGTGTGATTTGAGAACTCTGTGACTTCAGAACGGTGTAATTTCAGAACGGTGTGACTTCAGAACAGTGTGACTTTAGAATGGTGTGCTTCAGAATGGCGTGACTTCAGAATGGCGAGACTTCAGAAAGGTGTGATTTCAGAACGGTGTGACTTCAGAACAGTGTGCTTCACAATGGCGTGACTTCAGAATGGCATGACTTCAGAACAGCGTGACTTCAGAATGGCGTGATTTCAGAACGGTATGACTTCACAACAGTATGACTTCAGAAAGGTGTGATTTCAGAACTGTGTGACCTCACAATGGTGTGCTTCAGAACGGCGTGACTTCAGAATGGCAACATTTCAGAACGGTGTGACTTCAGAACGGTGTGACTTCAGAACGGGAGTGACTTCAGAACGATGTGCTTCAGAATGGTGTGCTTCAGAACGGTGTGACTACAGAACTGTGTGACTTCAGAACGGTGAGCTTCAGAACGGTGTGATTTCAGAACGGTGTGACTTCAGAACGATGTGAATTCAGAACGGTGTGACTTCAGAATGGTGTGACTTCAGAACGGTGTGACTTCAGAACGGTGTGCTTCAGAACGGTGTGATTTGAGAACGGTGTGACTTCAGAACGATGAGACTTCAGACAGTGTGACTTCAGAACGGTGTGATTTCAGAGCGGTGTGCTTCAGAACGGTGTGATTTCAGAACGGTGTGACTTCAGAACGATGAGATTTCAGAACGGTGTGACTTCAGAACAGTGTGACTTCAGAACGGTGTGACGTAAGAACGGTGTGCTTCAGAACAGTGTGCTTCAGAACCGTTTTCTTCAGAATGGCGTGAAATCAGAACGGCGTCACTTCAGTTCGACGAGACTTCAGAACAGTGTGACTTCTGAAAGATGTGCTTCAGAACGGTGTGTCTTCAGAACGTCAAGACTTCAGAACGGTGTGCGTCAGAACAGAGTGCTTCAGAACGGTGTGCTTCAGAACGGTGTGACCTCAGAACGGTGTGCTTCAGAACGGCATGCTTCAGAAGGTGTGACTTCAGAACGGTGTGCTTCAGAAAACCGTGACTTCAGAACGTCGAGACTTCAGAACGGCGTGACTTCTGCACTGTGTGCTTCAGAACGGTTTGATTCAGAACGGTGTGTGTCTTCAGAACGGTGCGCTTCAGAACAGTGTGACTTCAGAAAGGCGAGACTTCAGAACAGTGTGACTTCAGAACAGTGTGCTTCAGAATGGTGTGCTTCAGAACGGTGTGATTTCAGAACAGTATGCTTCAGAAGGGTGTGACTTCAGAACGGTGTGGTTCAGAACGGTGTGACTTCAGAATGGTGTGCTTTAGAACAGCGTGACTTCAGAACGGAGAGACTTCAGAACAGCGTGACTTTAGAACGGTGTGCTTCAGAACAGGGTGCTTCAGAACGGTGTGACTTCAGAACTGTGTGACTTCAGAAGGGCGAGACTTCAGAACGGTGTGCTTCAGAACGGTGTGATTTCAGAACGGTGTGCTTCAGAATGGTGTGACCTCAGAACGGTGCGACCTCAGAACGGTGAGCTTCAGAACGGTATGCTTCAGAACGGTGTGCTTCAGAACGGTGTGATTTCAGAACGGTGTGACTTCAGAACGATGAGACTTCAGAACGGTGTGACTTCAGAACAGTGTGACTTCAGAACGGTGTGACGTAAGAACGGTGTGCTTCTGAACAGTGTGCTTCAGAACGGTGTGCTTCAGAATGGCGTGAATTCTGAACGGCGTGACTTCAGAATGGTGTGAATTCAGAACAGTGTGACTTCAGAACGGTGTGACGTAAGAACGGTGTGCTTCAGAACAGTGTGCTTCAGAACGGTGTGCTTCAGAATGGCGTGACTTCAGAACGGCGTGACTTCAGTACGACGAGACTTCAGAACAGCGTGACTTCTGAAAGATGTGCTTCAGAACGGTGTGTCTTCAGAACGACAAGACTTCAGAACGGTGTGCTTCAGAACGGTGTGCTTCTGAACAGCGGGACTTCAGAACGACGTGACTTCAGAATGGTGTGCTTCAGAACGGCGTGACTTCAGAACCGTTTTCTTCAGAATGGCGTGACTTCAGAACGGCGTCACTTCAGTACGACGAGACTTCAGAACAGCGTGACTTCTGAAAGCTGTGCTTCAGAACGGTGTGTCTTCAGAACGACAAGACTTCAGAATGGTGTGCTTCAGAACAGAGTGCTTCAGAACGGTGTGCTTCAGAATGGCGTGACTTCAGAACGGTGTCACTTCAGAACGGCGTCACTTCAGTACGACGAGACTTCAGAACAGCGTGACTTCTGAAAGATGTGCTTCAGAACGGTGTGTCTTCAGAACGACAAGACTTCAGAACGGTGTGCTTCAGAACAGTGTGCTTCAGAACGGTGTGACATCAGAACGGTATGCTTCTGAAAGGTGTGACTTCAGAACGGTGTGACTTCAGAACGATGTGACTTCAGAACGGTGTGACTTCAGTATGGTGTGACTTCAGAACGGTGTGACTTCAGAACGGTGTGCTTCAGAACGGTGTGATTTCAGAACGGTGTGACTTCAGAATGATGAGACTTCAGAACAGTGTGACTTCAGAACGGTGTGATTTCAGAACGGCGGGACTTCAGAACGACGAGACTTCAGAATGGTGGGCTTCAGAACGGCGTGACTTCAGAACCGTTTTCTTCAGAATGGTGTGACATCAGAACGGTATGCTTCTGAACGGTGTGACTTCAGAACGGTGTGACTTCAGAACGATGTGAATTCAGAATGGTGTGACTTCAGAACGGTGTGACTTCAGAACGGTGTGCTTCAGAACGGTGTGATTTCAGAACGGTGTGACTTCAGAACGATGAGACTTCAGAACAGTGTGACTTCAGAACGGTGTGATTTCAGAATGGTGTGCTTCAGAACGGTGTGATTTCAGAACGGTGTGACTTCAGAACGCTGAGACTTCAGAACGGTGTGACTTCAGAACAGTGTGACTTCAGAACGGTGTGTATTAAGAACGGTGTGCTTCAGAACAGTGTGCTTCAGAACGGTGTGCTTCAGAATGGCGTGACTTCAGAACGGCGTGACATCAGTGCGACGAGACTTCAGAACAGCGTGACTTCTGAAAGATGTGCTTCAGAACGGTGTGTCTTCAGAACGACAAGACTTCAGAACGGTGTGCTTCAGAACGGTGTGCTTCAGAACGGCGGGACTTCAGAACGACGTGACTTCAGAATGGTGTGCTTCAGAACGACGTGACTTCAGAACCGTTTTCTTCAGAATGGCGTGACTTCAGAACGGTGTCACTTCAGAACGGCGTCACTTCAGTACGACGAGACTTCAGAACAGCGTGACTTCTGAAAGATGTGCTTCAGAACGGTGTGTCTTCAGAACGACAATACTTCAGAACGGTGTGCTTCAGAACAGTGTGCTTCAGAACAGCGGGACTTCAGAACGATGAGACTTCAGAACAGTGTGACTTCAGAACAGTGTGACTTCAGAACGGTGTGACGTAAGAACGGTGTGCTTCAGAACAGTGTGCTTCAGAACGGTGTGCTTCAGAATGGCGTGAATTCAGAACGGCGTGACTTCAGAATGGTGTGAATTCAGAACAGTGTGACTTCAGAACGGTGTGACGTAAGAACGGTGTGCTTCAGAATAGTGTGCTTCAGAACGATGTGCTTCAGAATGGCGTGACTTCAGAACGGCGTGACTTCAGTATGACGAGAATTCAGAACAGCGTGACTTCTGAAAGATGTGCTTCAGAACGGTGTGTCTTCAGAACGACAAGACTTCAGAACGGTGTGCTTCAGAACGGTGTGCTTCAGAACGGCGGGACTTCAGAACGACGTGACTTCAGAATGGTGTGCTTCAGAACGGCGTGACTTCAGAACCGTTTTCTTCAGAATGGCGTGACTTCAGAACGGCGTCACTTCAGTACGACGAGACTTCAGAACAGCGTGACTTCTGAAAGATGTGCTTCAGAACGGTGTGTCTTCAGAACGACAAGACTTCAGAACGGTGTGCTTCAGAACAGTGTGCTTCAGAACGGTGTGCTTCAGAATGGCGTGACTTCAGAACGGTGTCACTTCAGAACGGCGTCACTTCAGTACGACGAGACTTCAGAACAGCGTGACTTCTGAAAGATGTGCTTCAGAACGGTGTGTCTTCAGAACGACAAGACTTCAGAACGGTGTGCTTCAGAACAGTGTGCTTCAGAACGGTGTGACATCAGAACGGTATGCTTCTGAACGGTGTGACTTCAGAACGGTGTGACTTCAGAACGATGTGACTTCAGAACGGTGTGACTTCAGTATGGTGTGACTTCAGAACGGTGTGACTTCAGAACGGTGTGCTTCAGAACAGTGTGATTTCAGAACGGTTTGATTTCAGAACGGTTTGACTTCAGAACGATGAGACTTCAGAACAGTGTGACTTCAGAACGGTGTGATTTCCGAATGCTGTGCTTCAGAACGGTGTGATTTCAGAACGGTATGACTTCAGAACGATGAGACTTCAGAACGGTGTGACTTCAGAACAGTGTGACTTCAGAACGGTGTGACGTAAGAACGGTGTGCTTCAGAACAGTGTGCTTCAGAACGGTGTGCTTCAGAATGGCGTGAATTCAGAACGGCGTGACTTCAGAATGGTGTGAATTCAGAACAGTGTGACTTCAGAACGGTGTGTCGTAAGAACGGTGTGCTTCAGAACAGTGTGCTTCAGAACGGTGTGCTTCAGAATGGCGTGACTTCAGAACGGCGTGACTTCAGTATGACGAGACTTCAGAACAGCGTGACTTCTGAAAGATGTGCTTCAGAACGGTGTGTCTTCAGAACGACAAGACTTCAGAACGGTGTGTCTTCAGAACGACAAGACTTCAGAACGGTGTGCTTCAGAACGGCGGGACTTCAGAACGACGTGACTTCAGAATGGTGTGCTTCAGAACGGCGTGACTTCAGAACCGTTTTCTTCAGAATGGCGTGACTTCAGAACGGCGTCACTTCAGTACGACGAGACTTCAGAACAGCGTGACTTCTGAAAGATGTGATTCAGAACGGTGTGTCTTCAGAACGACAAGACTTCAGAACGGTGTGCTTCAGAACAGTGGGCTTCAGAACGGTGTGCTTCAGAATGGCGTGACTTCAGAACGGTGTCACTTCAGAACGGCGTCACTTCAGTACGACGAGACTTCAGAACAGCGTGACTTCTGAAAGATGTGCTTCAGAACGGTGTGTCTTCAGAACGACAAGACTTCAGAACGGTGTGCTTCAGAACAGTGTGCTTCAGAACGGTGTGCTTCAGAATGGCGTGAATTCAGAACGGCGTGACTTCAGAATGGTGTGAATTCAGAACAGTGTGACTTCAGAACGGTGTGACGTAAGAACGGTGTGCTTCAGAAGAGTGTGCTTCAGAACGGTGTGCTTCAGAATGGTGTGACCTCAGAACGGTGCGACCTCAGAACGGTGAGCTTCAGAACGATATGCTTCAGAACGGTGTGCTTCAGAACGGTGTGACCTCAGAACGGTATGCTTCTGAACAGTGTGACTTCAGAACGGTGTGACTTCAGAACGGTGTGACTTCAGAACGGTGTGACTTCAGTATGGTGTGACTTCAGAACGGTGTGACTTCAGAACGGTGTGCTTCCGAACGGTGTGATTTCAGAACGGTGTGACTTCAGAACGATGAGACTTCAGAACATGGTGACTTCAGAACGGTGTGATTTCAGAATGGTGTGCTTCAGAACGGTGTGATTTCAGAACGGTGTGACTTCAGAACGATGAGACTTCAGAACGGTGTGACTTCAGAACAGTGTGACTTCAGAACGGTGTGCTTCAGAACGGTGTGCTTCAGAATGGCGTGACTTCAGAACGGCGTCACTTCAGTACGACGAGACTTCAGAACAGTGTGACTTCTGAAAGATGTGCTTCAGAACGGTGTGTCTTCAGAACGTCAAGACTTCAGAACGGTGTGCGTCAGAACAGAGTGCTTCAGAACGGTGTGCTTCAGAACGGTGTGACCTCAGAACGGTGTGCTTCAGAACGGCATGCTTCAGAAGGTGTGACTTCAGAACGGTGTGCTTCAGAAAAGCGTGACTTCAGAACGTCGAGACTTCAGAACGGCGTGACTTCTGCACTGCGTGCTTCAGAACGGTTTGATTCAGAACGGTGTGTGTCTTCAGAACGGTGCGCTTCAGAACAGTGTGACTTCAGAAAGGCGAGACTTCAGAACAGTGTGACTTCAGAACAGTGTGCTTCAGAATGGTGTGCTTCAGAACGGTGTGATTTCAGAACAGTATGCTTCAGAAGGGTGTGACTTCAGAACGGTGTGGTTCAGAACGGTGTGACTTCAGAATGGTGTGCTTTAGAACAGCGTGACTTCAGAACGGAGAGACTTCAGAACAGCGTGACTTTAGAACGGTGTGCTTCAGAACAGGGTGCTTCAGAACGGTGTGACTTCAGAACTGTGTGACTTCAGAAGGGCGAGACTTCAGAACGGTGTGCTTCAGAACGGTGTGATTTCAGAACGGTGTGCTTCAGAATGGTGTGACCTCAGAACGGTGCAACCTCAGAACGGTGAGATTCAGAACGGTATGCTTCAGAACGGTGTGCTTCAGAACGGTGTGACCTCAGAACGGTATGCTTCTGAACGGTGTGACTTCAGAACGGTGTGACTTCAGAACGGTGTGACTTCAGAACGGTGTGACTTCAGAACGGTGTGACTTCAGTATGGTGTGACTTCAGAACGGTTTGACTTCAGAACGGTGTGCTTCAGAACGGTGTGATTTCAGAACGGTGTGACTTAAGAACGATGAGACTTCAGAACATGGTGACTTCAGAACGGTGTGATTTCAGAATGGTGTGCTTCAGAACGATGAGACTTCAGAACGGTGTGACTTCAGAACAGTGTGACTTCAGAACGGTGTGACGTAAGAACGGTGTGCTTCAGAACAGTGTGCTTCAGAACGGTGTGCTTCAGAATGGCGTGAATTCAGAACGGCGTGACTTCAGAATGGTGTGAATTCAGAACAGTGTGACTTCAGAACGGTGTGACGTAAGAACGGTGTGCTTCAGAACAGTGTGCTTCAGAACGGTGTGCTTCAGAATGGCGTGACTTCAGAACTGCGTGACTTCAGTACGACGAGACTTCAGAACAGCGTGACTTCTGAAAGATGTGCTTCAGAACGGTGTGTCTTCAGAACGACAAGACTTCAGAACGGTGTGCTTCAGAACGGTGTGCTTCAGAACGGCGTGACTTCAGAACGACGTGACTTCAGAATGGTGTGCTTCAGAACGGCGTGACTTCAGAACTGTTTTCTTCAGAATGGCGTGACTTCAGAACGGCGTCACTTCAGTACGACGAGACTTCAGAACAGCGTGACTTCTGAAAGATGTGCTTCAGAACGGTGTGTCTTCAGAACGACAAGACTTTAGAACGGAGTGCTTCAGAACAGTGTGCTTCAGAATGGTGTGACATCAGAACGGTATGCTTCTGAATGGTGTGACTTCAGAACGGTGTGACTTCAGAACGATGTGACTTCAGAACGGTGTGACTTCAGTATGGTGTGACTTCAGAACGGTGTGACTTCAGAACAGTGTGCTTCACAAAGGCGTGACTTCAGAATGGTGTGATTTCAGAACGGTGTGATTTCAGAAAGGTGTGATTTCAGAACTGTGTGACTTCAGAACGGTGTGCTTCAGAACAGCATGACTTCAGAACGGCGTGATTTCAGAAAGGTGTGACCTCCGAACAGTGTGACTTCAGAAAGGTGTGATTTGAGAACTCTGTGACTTCAGAACGGTGTGATTTCAGAACGGTGTGACTTCAGAACAGTGTGACTTTAGAATGGTGTGCTTCAGAATGGCGTGACTTCAGAATGGCGAGACTTCAGAAAGGTGTGATTTCAGAACGGTGTGACTTCAGAACAGTGTGCTTCACAATGGCGTGACTTCAGAATGGCATGACTTCAGAACAGCGTGACTTCAGAATGGCGTGATTTCAGAACGGTATGACTTCACAACAGTATGACTTCAGAAAGGTGTGATTTCAGAACTGTGTGACCTCACAATGGTGTGCTTCAGAACGGCGTGACTTCAGAATGGCAACATTTCAGAACGGTGTGACTTCAGAACGGTGTGACTTCAGAACGGGAGTGACTTCAGAACGATGTGCTTCAGAATGGTGTGCTTCAGAACGGTGTGACTACAGAACTGTGTGACTTCAGAACGGTGAGCTTCAGAACGGTGTGATTTCAGAACGGTGTGACTTCAGAACGATGTGATTTGAGAACGGTGTGACTTCAGAACGATGAGACTTCAGACAGTGTGACTTCAGAACGGTGTGATTTCAGAGTGGTGTGCTTCAGAACGGTGTGATTTCAGAACGGTGTGACTTCAGAACGATGAGATTTCAGAACGGTGTGACTTCAGAACAGTGTGACTTCAGAACGGTGTGACGTAAGAACGGTGTGCTTCAGAACAGTGTGCTTCAGAACGGTGTGCTTCAGAATGGCGTGAATTCAGAACGTCGAGACTTCAGAACGGCGTGACTTCTGCACTGTGTGATTCAGAACGGTTTGATTCAGAACGGTGTGTGTCTTCAGAACGGTGCGCTTCAGAACAGTGTGACTTCAGAAAGGCGAGACTTCAGAACAGTGTGACTTCAGAACAGTGTGCTTCAGAATGGTGTGCTTCAGAACGGTGTGATTTCAGAACAGTATGCTTCAGAAGGGTGTGACTTCAGAACGGTGTGGTTCAGAACGGTGTGACTTCAGAATGGTGTGCTTTAGAACAGCGTGACTTCAGAACGGAGAGACTTCAGAACAGCGTGACTTTAGAACGGTGTGCTTCAGAACAGGGTGCTTCAGAACGGTGTGACTTCAGAACTGTGTGACTTCAGAAGGGCGAGACTTCAGAACGGTGTGCTTCAGAACGGTGTGATTTCAGAACGGTGTGCTTCAGAATGGTGTGACCTCAGAACGGTGCGACCTCAGAACGGTGAGCTTCAGAACGGTATGCTTCAGAACGGTGTGCTTCAGAACGGTGTGACCTCAGAACGGTATGCTTCTGAACGGTGTGACTTCAGAACGGTGTGACTTCAGAACGATGTGACTTCAGAACGGTGTGACTTCAGTATGGTGTGACTTCAGAACGGTGTGTCTTCACAACGGTGTGCTTCAGAACGGTTTGATTTCAGAACGGTGTGACTTCAGAAAGATGAGACTTCAGAACATGGTGACTTCAGAACGGTGTGATTTCAGAATGGTGTGCTTCAGAACGATGAGACTTCAGAACGGTGTGACTTCAGAACAGTGTGACTTCAGAACGGTGTGACGTAAGAACGGTGTGCTTCAGAACAGTGTGCTTCAGAACGGTGTGCTTCAGAATGGCGTGAATTCAGAACGGCGTGACTTCAGAATGGTGTGAATTCAGAACAGTGTGACTTCAGAACGGTGTGACGTAAGAACGGTGTGCTTCAGAACAGTGTGCTTCAGAACGGTGTGCTTCAGAATGGTGTGACCTCAGAACGGTGCGACCTCAGAACGGTGAGCTTCAGAACGATATGCTTCAGAACGGTGTGCTTCAGAACGGTGTGACCTCAGAACGGTATGCTTCTGAACAGTGTGACTTCAGAACGGTGTGACTTCAGAACGGTGTGACTTCAGAACGGTGTGACTTCAGTATGGTGTGACTTCAGAACGGTGTGACTTCAGAACGGTGTGCTTCCGAACGGTGTGATTTCAGAACGGTGTGACTTCAGAACGATGAGACTTCAGAACATGGTGACTTCAGAACGGTGTGATTTCAGAATGGTGTGCTTCAGAACGGTGTGATTTCAGAACGGTGTGACTTCAGAACGATGAGACTTCAGAACGGTGTGACTTCAGAACAGTGTGACTTCAGAACGGTGTGCTTCAGAACGGTGTGCTTCAGAATGGCGTGACTTCAGAACGGCGTCACTTCAGTACGACGAGACTTCAGAACAGTGTGACTTCTGAAAGATGTGCTTCAGAACGGTGTGTCTTCAGAACGTCAAGACTTCAGAACGGTGTGCGTCAGAACAGAGTGCTTCAGAACGGTGTGCTTCAGAACGGTGTGACCTCAGAACGGTGTGCTTCAGAACGGCATGCTTCAGAAGGTGTGACTTCAGAACGGTGTGCTTCAGAAAAGCGTGACTTCAGAACGTCGAGACTTCAGAACGGCGTGACTTCTGCACTGCGTGCTTCAGAACGGTTTGATTCAGAACGGTGTGTGTCTTCAGAACGGTGCGCTTCAGAACAGTGTGACTTCAGAAAGGCGAGACTTCAGAACAGTGTGACTTCAGAACAGTGTGCTTCAGAATGGTGTGCTTCAGAACGGTGTGATTTCAGAACAGTATGCTTCAGAAGGGTGTGACTTCAGAACGGTGTGGTTCAGAACGGTGTGACTTCAGAATGGTGTGCTTTAGAACAGCGTGACTTCAGAACGGAGAGACTTCAGAACAGCGTGACTTTAGAACGGTGTGCTTCAGAACAGGGTGCTTCAGAACGGTGTGACTTCAGAACTGTGTGACTTCAGAAGGGCGAGACTTCAGAACGGTGTGCTTCAGAACGGTGTGATTTCAGAACGGTGTGCTTCAGAATGGTGTGACCTCAGAACGGTGCAACCTCAGAACGGTGAGCTTCAGAACGGTATGCTTCAGAACGGTGTGCTTCAGAACGGTGTGACCTCAGAACGGTATGCTTCTGAACGGTGTGACTTCAGAACGGTGTGACTTCAGAACGGTGTGACTTCAGAACGGTGTGACTTCAGAACGGTGTGACTTCAGTATGGTGTGACTTCAGAACGGTTTGACTTCAGAACGGTGTGCTTCAGAACGGTGTGATTTCAGAACGGTGTGACTTCAGAACGATGAGACTTCAGAACAGTGTGACTTCAGAACGGTGTGATTTCAGAACGGTGTGCTTCAGAATGATGAGACTTCAGAACGGTGTGACTTCAGAACAGTGTGACTTCAGAACGGTGTGACGTAAGAACGGTGTGCTTCAGAACAGTGTGCTTCAGAACGGTGTGCTTCAGAATGGCGTGAATTCAGAACGGCGTGACTTCAGAATGGTGTGAATTCAGAACAGTGTGACTTCAGAACGGTGTGACGTAAGAACGGTGTGCTTCAGAACAGTGTGCTTCAGAACGGTGTGCTTCAGAATGGCGTGACTTCAGAACTGCGTGACTTCAGTACGACGAGACTTCAGAACAGCGTGACTTCTGAAAGATGTGCTTCAGAACGGTGTGTCTTCAGAACGACAAGACTTCAGAACGGTGTGCTTCAGAACGGTGTGCTTCAGAACGGCGTGACTTCAGAACGACGTGACTTCAGAATGGTGTGCTTCAGAACGGCGTGACTTCAGAACTGTTTTCTTCAGAATGGCGTGACTTCAGAACGGCGTCACTTCAGTACGACGAGACTTCAGAACAGCGTGACTTCTGAAAGATGTGCTTCAGAACGGTGTGTCTTCAGAACGACAAGACTTTAGAACGGTGTGCTTCAGAACAGTGTGCTTCAGAACGGTGTGACATCAGAACGGTATGCTTCTGAATGGTGTGACTTCAGAACGGTGTGACTTCAGAACGATGTGACTTCAGAACGGTGTGACTTCAGTATGGTGTGACTTCAGAACGGTGTGACTTCAGAACAGTGTGCTTCACAAAGGCGTGACTTCAGAATGGTGTGATTTCAGAACGGTGTGATTTCAGAAAGGTGTGATTTCAGAACTGTGTGACTTCAGAACGGTGTGCTTCAGAACAGCATGACTTCAGAACGGCGTGATTTCAGAAAGGTGTGACCTCCGAACAGTGTGACTTCAGAAAGGTGTGATTTGAGAACTCTGTGACTTCAGAACGGTGTAATTTCAGAACGGTGTGACTTCAGAACAGTGTGACTTTAGAATGGTGTGCTTCAGAATGGCGTGACTTCAGAATGGCGAGACTTCAGAAAGGTGTGATTTCAGAACGGTGTGACTTCAGAACAGTGTGCTTCACAATGGCGTGACTTCAGAATGGCATGACTTCAGAACAGCGTGACTTCAGAATGGCGTGATTTCAGAACGGTATGACTTCACAACAGTATGACTTCAGAAAGTGTGATTTCAGAACTGTGTGACCTCACAATGGTGTGCTTCAGAACGGCGTGACTTCAGAATGGCAACATTTCAGAACGGTGTGACTTCAGAACGGTGTGACTTCAGAACGGGAGTGACTTCAGAACGATGTGCTTCAGAATGGTGTGCTTCAGAACGGTGTGACTACAGAACTGTGTGACTTCAGAACGGTGAGCTTCAGAACGGTGTGATTTCAGAACGGTGTGACTTCAGAACGATGTGAATTCAGAACGGTGTGACTTCAGAATGGTGTGACTTCAGAACGGTGTGACTTCAGAACGGTGTGCTTCAGAACGGTGTGATTTGAGAACGGTGTGACTTCAGAACGATGAGACTTCAGACAGTGTGACTTCAGAACGGTGTGATTTCAGAGCGGTGTGCTTCAGAACGGTGTGATTTCAGAACGGTGTGACTTCAGAACGATGAGATTTCAGAACGGTGTGACTTCAGAACAGTGTGACTTCAGAACGGTGTGACATAAGAACGGTGTGCTTCAGAACAGTGTGCTTCAGAACCGTTTTCTTCAGAATGGCGTGAAATCAGAACGGCGTCACTTCAGTTCGACGAGACTTCAGAACAGTGTGACTTCTGAAAGATGTGCTTCAGAACGGTGTGTCTTCAGAACGTCAAGACTTCAGAACGGTGTGCGTCAGAACAGAGTGCTTCAGAACGGTGTGCTTCAGAACGGTGTGACCTCAGAACGGTGTGCTTCAGAACGGCATGCTTCAGAAGGTGTGACTTCAGAACGGTGTGCTTCAGAAAACCGTGACTTCAGAACGTCGAGACTTCAGAACGGCGTGACTTCTGCACTGTGTGCTTCAGAACGGTTTGATTCAGAACGGTGTGTGTCTTCAGAACGGTGCGCTTCAGAACAGTGTGACTTCAGAAAGGCGAGACTTCAGAACAGCGTGACTTCAGAACAGTGTGCTTCAGAATGGTGTGCTTCAGAACGGTGTGATTTCAGAACGGTATGCTTCAGAACGGTGTGACTTCAGAACGGTGTGGTTCAGAACGGTGTGACTTCAGAATGGTGTGCTTTAGAACAGCGTGACTTCAGAACAGATAGACTTCAGAACAGCGTGAACTTAGAACGGTGTGCTTCAGAACGGTCTGCTTCAGAACGGTGTGACTTCAGAACGGTGTGACTTCAGAAGGGCGAGACTTCAGAACGGTGTGCTTCAGAACGGTGTGATTTCAGAACGGTGTGCTTCAGAATGGTGTGACCTCAGAACGGTGCGACCTCAGAACGGTGAGCTTCAGAACGGTATGCTTCAGAACGGTGTGCTTCAGAACGGTGTGATTTCAGAACGGTGTGACTTCAGAATGGTGTGCTTCAGAACGGTGTGATTTCAGAACAGTATGCTTCAGAAGGGTGTGACTTCAGAACGGTGTGGTTCAGAACGGTGTGACTTCAGAATGGTGTGCTTTAGAACAGCGTGACTTCAGAACGGAGAGACTTCAGAACAGCGTGACTTTAGAACGGTGTGCTTCAGAACGGGGTGCTTCAGAACGGTGTGACTTCAGAACGGTGTGACTTCAGAAGGGCGAGACTTCAGAACGGTGTGCTTCAGAACGGTGTGATTTCAGAACGGTGTGCTTCAGAATGGTGTGACGTCAGAACGGTGCGACCTCAGAACGGTGAGCTTCAGAACGGTATGCTTCAGAACGGTGTGCTTCAGAACGGTGTGACCTCAGAACGGTATGCTTCTGAACGGTGTGACTTCAGAACGGTGTGACTTCAGAACGATGTGACTTCAGAACGGTGTGACTTCAGTATGGTGTGACTTCAGAACGGTGTGTCTTCACAACGGTGTGCTTCAGAACGGTTTGATTTCAGAACGGTGTGACTTCAGAAAGATGAGACTTCAGAACATGGTGACTTCAGAACGGTGTGATTTCAGAATGGTGTGCTTCAGAACGATGAGACTTCAGAACGGTGTGACTTCAGAACAGTGTGACTTCAGAACGGTGTGACGTAAGAACGGTGTGCTTCAGAACAGTGTGCTTCAGAACGGTGTGCTTCAGAATGGCGTGAATTCAGAACGGCGTGACTTCAGAATGGTGTGAATTCAGAACAGTGTGACTTCAGAACGGTGTGACGTAAGAACGGTGTGCTTCAGAACAGTGTGCTTCAGAACGGTGTGCTTCAGAATGGTGTGACCTCAGAACGGTGCGACCTCAGAACGGTGAGCTTCAGAACGATATGCTTCAGAACGGTGTGCTTCAGAACGGTGTGACCTCAGAACGGTATGCTTCTGAACAGTGTGACTTCAGAACGGTGTGACTTCAGAACGGTGTGACTTCAGAACGGTGTGACTTCAGTATGGTGTGACTTCAGAACGGTGTGACTTCAGAACGGTGTGCTTCCGAACGGTGTGATTTCAGAACGGTGTGACTTCAGAACGATGAGACTTCAGAACATGGTGACTTCAGAACGGTGTGATTTCAGAATGGTGTGCTTCAGAACGGTGTGATTTCAGAACGGTGTGACTTCAGAACGATGAGACTTCAGAACGGTGTGACTTCAGAACAGTGTGACTTCAGAACGGTGTGCTTCAGAACGGTGTGCTTCAGAATGGCGTGACTTCAGAACGGCGTCACTTCAGTACGACGAGACTTCAGAACAGTGTGACTTCTGAAAGATGTGCTTCAGAACGGTGTGTCTTCAGAACGTCAAGACTTCAGAACGGTGTGCGTCAGAACAGAGTGCTTCAGAACGGTGTGCTTCAGAACGGTGTGACCTCAGAACGGTGTGCTTCAGAACGGCATGCTTCAGAAGGTGTGACTTCAGAACGGTGTGCTTCAGAAAAGCGTGACTTCAGAACGTCGAGACTTCAGAACGGCGTGACTTCTGCACTGCGTGCTTCAGAACGGTTTGATTCAGAACGGTGTGTGTCTTCAGAACGGTGCGCTTCAGAACAGTGTGACTTCAGAAAGGCGAGACTTCAGAACAGTGTGACTTCAGAACAGTGTGCTTCAGAATGGTGTGCTTCAGAACGGTGTGATTTCAGAACAGTATGCTTCAGAAGGGTGTGACTTCAGAACGGTGTGGTTCAGAACGGTGTGACTTCAGAATGGTGTGCTTTAGAACAGCGTGACTTCAGAACGGAGAGACTTCAGAACAGCGTGACTTTAGAACGGTGTGCTTCAGAACAGGGTGCTTCAGAACGGTGTGACTTCAGAACTGTGTGACTTCAGAAGGGCGAGACTTCAGAACGGTGTGCTTCAGAACGGTGTGATTTCAGAACGGTGTGCTTCAGAATGGTGTGACCTCAGAACGGTGCAACCTCAGAACGGTGAGCTTCAGAACGGTATGCTTCAGAACGGTGTGCTTCAGAACGGTGTGACCTCAGAACGGTATGCTTCTGAACGGTGTGACTTCAGAACGGTGTGACTTCAGAACGGTGTGACTTCAGAACGGTGTGACTTCAGAACGGTGTGACTTCAGTATGGTGTGACTTCAGAACGGTTTGACTTCAGAACGGTGTGCTTCAGAACGGTGTGATTTCAGAACGGTGTGACTTCAGAACGATGAGACTTCAGAACAGTGTGACTTCAGAACGGTGTGATTTCAGAACGGTGTGCTTCAGAATGATGAGACTTCAGAACGGTGTGACTTCAGAACAGTGTGACTTCAGAACGGTGTGACGTAAGAACGGTGTGCTTCAGAACAGTGTGCTTCAGAACGGTGTGCTTCAGAATGGCGTGAATTCAGAACGGCGTGACTTCAGAATGGTGTGAATTCAGAACAGTGTGACTTCAGAACGGTGTGACGTAAGAACGGTGTGCTTCAGAACAGTGTGCTTCAGAACGGTGTGCTTCAGAATGGCGTGACTTCAGAACTGCGTGACTTCAGTACGACGAGACTTCAGAACAGCGTGACTTCTGAAAGATGTGCTTCAGAACGGTGTGTCTTCAGAACGACAAGACTTCAGAACGGTGTGCTTCAGAACGGTGTGCTTCAGAACGGCGTGACTTCAGAACGACGTGACTTCAGAATGGTGTGCTTCAGAACGGCGTGACTTCAGAACTGTTTTCTTCAGAATGGCGTGACTTCAGAACGGCGTCACTTCAGTACGACGAGACTTCAGAACAGCGTGACTTCTGAAAGATGTGCTTCAGAACGGTGTGTCTTCAGAACGACAAGACTTTAGAACGGTGTGCTTCAGAACAGTGTGCTTCAGAACGGTGTGACATCAGAACGGTATGCTTCTGAATGGTGTGACTTCAGAACGGTGTGACTTCAGAACGATGTGACTTCAGAACGGTGTGACTTCAGTATGGTGTGACTTCAGAACGGTGTGACTTCAGAACAGTGTGCTTCACAAAGGCGTGACTTCAGAATGGTGTGATTTCAGAACGGTGTGATTTCAGAAAGGTGTGATTTCAGAACTGTGTGACTTCAGAACGGTGTGCTTCAGAACAGCATGACTTCAGAACGGCGTGATTTCAGAAAGGTGTGACCTCCGAACAGTGTGACTTCAGAAAGGTGTGATTTGAGAACTCTGTGACTTCAGAACGGTGTAATTTCAGAACGGTGTGACTTCAGAACAGTGTGACTTTAGAATGGTGTGCTTCAGAATGGCGTGACTTCAGAATGGCGAGACTTCAGAAAGGTGTGATTTCAGAACGGTGTGACTTCAGAACAGTGTGCTTCACAATGGCGTGACTTCAGAATGGCATGACTTCAGAACAGCGTGACTTCAGAATGGCGTGATTTCAGAACGGTATGACTTCACAACAGTATGACTTCAGAAAGGTGTGATTTCAGAACTGTGTGACCTCACAATGGTGTGCTTCAGAACGGCGTGACTTCAGAATGGCAACATTTCAGAACGGTGTGACTTCAGAACGGTGTGACTTCAGAACGGGAGTGACTTCAGAACGATGTGCTTCAGAATGGTGTGCTTCAGAACGGTGTGACTACAGAACTGTGTGACTTCAGAACGGTGAGCTTCAGAACGGTGTGATTTCAGAACGGTGTGACTTCAGAACGATGTGAATTCAGAACGGTGTGACTTCAGAATGGTGTGACTTCAGAACGGTGTGACTTCAGAACGGTGTGCTTCAGAACGGTGTGATTTGAGAACGGTGTGACTTCAGAACGATGAGACTTCAGACAGTGTGACTTCAGAACGGTGTGATTTCAGAGCGGTGTGCTTCAGAACGGTGTGATTTCAGAACGGTGTGACTTCAGAACGATGAGATTTCAGAACGGTGTGACTTCAGAACAGTGTGACTTCAGAACGGTGTGACGTAAGAACGGTGTGCTTCAGAACAGTGTGCTTCAGAACCGTTTTCTTCAGAATGGCGTGAAATCAGAACGGCGTCACTTCAGTTCGACGAGACTTCAGAACAGTGTGACTTCTGAAAGATGTGCTTCAGAACGGTGTGTCTTCAGAACGTCAAGACTTCAGAACGGTGTGCGTCAGAACAGAGTGCTTCAGAACGGTGTGCTTCAGAACGGTGTGACCTCAGAACGGTGTGCTTCAGAACGGCATGCTTCAGAAGGTGTGACTTCAGAACGGTGTGCTTCAGAAAACCGTGACTTCAGAACGTCGAGACTTCAGAACGGCGTGACTTCTGCACTGTGTGCTTCAGAACGGTTTGATTCAGAACGGTGTGTGTCTTCAGAACGGTGCGCTTCAGAACAGTGTGACTTCAGAAAGGCGAGACTTCAGAACAGTGTGACTTCAGAACAGTGTGCTTCAGAATGGTGTGCTTCAGAACGGTGTGATTTCAGAACAGTATGCTTCAGAAGGGTGTGACTTCAGAACGGTGTGGTTCAGAACGGTGTGACTTCAGAATGGTGTGCTTTAGAACAGCGTGACTTCAGAACGGAGAGACTTCAGAACAGCGTGACTTTAGAACGGTGTGCTTCAGAACAGGGTGCTTCAGAACGGTGTGACTTCAGAACTGTGTGACTTCAGAAGGGCGAGACTTCAGAACGGTGTGCTTCAGAACGGTGTGATTTCAGAACGGTGTGCTTCAGAATGGTGTGACCTCAGAACGGTGCGACCTCAGAACGGTGAGCTTCAGAACGGTATGCTTCAGAACGGTGTGCTTCAGAACGGTGTGATTTCAGAACGGTGTGACTTCAGAACGATGAGACTTCAGAACGGTGTGACTTCAGAACAGTGTGACTTCAGAACGGTGTGACGTAAGAACGGTGTGCTTCTGAACAGTGTGCTTCAGAACGGTGTGCTTCAGAATGGCGTGAATTCTGAACGGCGTGACTTCAGAATGGTGTGAATTCAGAACAGTGTGACTTCAGAACGGTGTGACGTAAGAACGGTGTGCTTCAGAACAGTGTGCTTCAGAACGGTGTGCTTCAGAATGGCGTGACTTCAGAACGGCGTGACTTCAGTACGACGAGACTTCAGAACAGCGTGACTTCTGAAAGATGTGCTTCAGAACGGTGTGTCTTCAGAACGACAAGACTTCAGAACGGTGTGCTTCAGAACGGTGTGCTTCTGAACAGCGGGACTTCAGAACGACGTGACTTCAGAATGGTGTGCTTCAGAATGGCGTGACTTCAGAACCGTTTTCTTCAGAATGGCGTGACTTCAGAACGGCGTCACTTCAGTACGACGAGACTTCAGAACAGCGTGACTTCTGAAAGCTGTGCTTCAGAACGGTGTGTCTTCAGAACGACAAGACTTCAGAATGGTGTGCTTCAGAACAGAGTGCTTCAGAACGGTGTGCTTCAGAATGGCGTGACTTCAGAACGGTGTCACTTCAGAACGGCGTCACTTCAGTACGACGAGACTTCAGAACAGCGTGACTTCTGAAAGATGTGCTTCAGAACGGTGTGTCTTCAGAACGACAAGACTTCAGAACGGTGTGCTTCAGAACAGTGTGCTTCAGAACGGTGTGACATCAGAACGGTATGCTTCTGAAAGGTGTGACTTCAGAACGGTGTGACTTCAGAACGATGTGACTTCAGAACGGTGTGACTTCAGTATGGTGTGACTTCAGAACGGTGTGACTTCAGAACGGTGTGCTTCAGAACGGTGTGATTTCAGAACGGTGTGACTTCAGAATGATGAGACTTCAGAACAGTGTGACTTCAGAACGGTGTGATTTCAGAACGGCGGGACTTCAGAACGACGAGACTTCAGAATGGTGTGCTTCAGAACGGCGTGACTTCAGAACCGTTTTCTTCAGAATGGTGTGACATCAGAACGGTATGCTTCTGAACGGTGTGACTTCAGAACGGTGTGACTTCAGAACGATGTGAATTCAGAATGGTGTGACTTCAGAACGGTGTGACTTCAGAACGGTGTGCTTCAGAACGGTGTGATTTCAGAACGGTGTGACTTCAGAACGATGAGACTTCAGAACAGTGTGACTTCAGAACGGTGTGATTTCAGAATGGTGTGCTTCAGAACGGTGTGATTTCAGAACGGTGTGACTTCAGAACGCTGAGACTTCAGAACGGTGTGACTTCAGAACAGTGTGACTTCAGAACGGTGTGTATTAAGAACGGTGTGCTTCAGAACAGTGTGCTTCAGAACGGTGTGCTTCAGAATGGCGTGACTTCAGAACGGCGTGACATCAGTGCGACGAGACTTCAGAACAGCGTGACTTCTGAAAGATGTGCTTCAGAACGGTGTGTCTTCAGAACGACAAGACTTCAGAACGGTGTGCTTCAGAACGGTGTGCTTCAGAACGGCGGGACTTCAGAACGACGTGACTTCAGAATGGTGTGCTTCAGAACGACGTGACTTCAGAACCGTTTTCTTCAGAATGGAGTGACTTCAGAACGGTGTCACTTCAGAACGGCGTCACTTCAGTACGACGAGACTTCAGAACAGCGTGACTTCTGAAAGATGTGCTTCAGAACGGTGTGTCTTCAGAACGACAATACTTCAGAACGGTGTGCTTCAGAACAGTGTGCTTCAGAACAGCGGGACTTCAGAACGATGAGACTTCAGAACAGTGTGACTTCAGAACAGTGTGACTTCAGAACGGTGTGACGTAAGAACGGTGTGCTTCAGAACAGTGTGCTTCAGAACGGTGTGCTTCAGAATGGCGTGAATTCAGAACGGCGTGACTTCAGAATGGTGTGAATTCAGAACAGTGTGACTTCAGAACGGTGTGACGTAAGAACGGTGTGCTTCAGAATAGTGTGCTTCAGAACGGTGTGCTTCAGAATGGCGTGACTTCAGAACGGCGTGACTTCAGTATGACGAGACTTCAGAACAGCGTGACTTCTGAAAGATGTGCTTCAGAACGGTGTGTCTTCAGAACGACAAGACTTCAGAACGGTGTGCTTCAGAACGGTGTGCTTCAGAACGGCGGGACTTCAGAACGACGTGACTTCAGAATGGTGTGCTTCAGAACGGCGTGACTTCAGAACCGTTTTCTTCAGAATGGCGTGACTTCAGAACGGCGTCACTTCAGTACGACGAGACTTCAGAACAGCGTGACTTCTGAAAGATGTGCTTCAGAACGGTGTGTCTTCAGAACGACAAGACTTCAGAACGGTGTGCTTCAGAACAGTGTGCTTCAGAACGGTGTGCTTCAGAATGGCGTGACTTCAGAACGGTGTCACTTCAGAACGGCGTCACTTCAGTACGACGAGACTTCAGAACAGCGTGACTTCTGAAAGATGTGCTTCAGAACGGTGTGTCTTCAGAACGACAAGACTTCAGAACGGTGTGCTTCAGAACAGTGTGCTTCAGAACGGTGTGACATCAGAACGGTATGCTTCTGAACGGTGTGACTTCAGAACGGTGTGACTTCAGAACGATGTGACTTCAGAACGGTGTGACTTCAGTATGGTGTGACTTCAGAACGGTGTGACTTCAGAACGGTGTGCTTCAGAACAGTGTGATTTCAGAACGGTTTGATTTCAGAACGGTTTGACTTCAGAACGATGAGACTTCAGAACAGTGTGACTTCAGAACGGTGTGATTTCAGAATGCTGTGCTTCAGAACGGTGTGATTTCAGAACGGTGTGACTTCAGAACGATGAGACTTCAGAACGGTGTGACTTCAGAACAGTGTGACTTCAGAACGGTGTGACGTAAGAACGGTGTGCTTCAGAACAGTGTGCTTCAGAACGGTGTGCTTCAGAATGGCGTGAATTCAGAACGGCGTGACTTCAGAATGGTGTGAATTCAGAACAGTGTGACTTCAGAACGGTGTGTCGTAAGAACGGTGTGCTTCAGAACAGTGTGCTTCAGAACGGTGTGCTTCAGAATGGCGTGACTTCAGAACGGCGTGACTTCAGTACGACGAGACTTCAGAACAGCGTGACTTCTGAAAGATGTGCTTCAGAACGGTGAGTCTTCAGAACGACAAGACTTCAGAACGGTGTGTCTTCAGAATGACAAGACTTCAGAACGGTGTGCTTCAGAACGGCGGGACTTCAGAACGACGTGACTTCAGAATGGTGTGCTTCAGAACGGCGTGACTTCAGAACCGTTTTCTTCAGAATGGCGTGACTTCAGAACGGCGTCACTTCAGTACGACGAGACTTCAGAACAGCGTGACTTCTGAAAGATGTGCTTCAGAACGGTGTGTCTTCAGAACGACAAGACTTCAGAACGGTGTGCTTCAGAACAGTGGGCTTCAGAACGGTGTGCTTCAGAATGGCGTGACTTCAGAACGGTGTCACTTCAGAACGGCGTCACTTCAGTACGACGAGACTTCAGAACAGCGTGACTTCTGAAAGATGTGCTTCAGAACGGTGTGTCTTCAGAACGACAAGACTTCAGAACGGTGTGCTTCAGAACAGTGTGCTTCAGAACGGTGTGCTTCAGAATGGCGTGAATTCAGAACGGCGTGACTTCAGAATGGTGTGAATTCAGAACAGTGTGACTTCAGAACGGTGTGACGTAAGAACGGTGTGCTTCAGAAGAGTGTGCTTCAGAACGGTGTGCTTCAGAATGGTGTGACCTCAGAACGGTGCGACCTCAGAACGGTGAGCTTCAGAACGATATGCTTCAGAACGGTGTGCTTCAGAACGGTGTGACCTCAGAACGGTATGCTTCTGAACAGTGTGACTTCAGAACGGTGTGACTTCAGAACGGTGTGACTTCAGAACGGTGTGACTTCAGTATGGTGTGACTTCAGAACGGTGTGACTTCAGAACGGTGTGCTTCCGAACGGTGTGATTTCAGAACGGTGTGACTTCAGAACGATGAGACTTCAGAACATGGTGACTTCAGAACGGTGTGATTTCAGAATGGTGTGCTTCAGAACGGTGTGATTTCAGAACGGTGTGACTTCAGAACGATGAGACTTCAGAACGGTGTGACTTCAGTACGACGAGACTTCAGAACAGTGTGACTTCTGAAAGATGTGCTTCAGAACGGTGTGTCTTCAGAACGTCAAGACTTCAGAACGGTGTGCGTCAGAACAGAGTGCTTCAGAACGGTGTGCTTCAGAACGGTGTGACCTCAGAACGGTGTGCTTCAGAACGGCATGCTTCAGAAGGTGTGACTTCAGAACGGTGTGCTTCAGAAAAGCGTGACTTCAGAACGTCGAGACTTCAGAACGGCGTGACTTCTGCACTGCGTGCTTCAGAACGGTTTGATTCAGAACGGTGTGTGTCTTCAGAACGGTGCGCTTCAGAACAGTGTGACTTCAGAAAGGCGAGACTTCAGAACAGTGTGACTTCAGAACAGTGTGCTTCAGAATGGTGTGCTTCAGAACGGTGTGATTTCAGAACAGTATGCTTCAGAAGGGTGTGACTTCAGAACGGTGTGGTTCAGAACGGTGTGACTTCAGAATGGTGTGCTTTAGAACAGCGTGACTTCAGAACGGAGAGACTTCAGAACAGCGTGACTTTAGAACGGTGTGCTTCGGAACAGGGTGCTTCAGAACGGTGTGACTTCAGAACTGTGTGACTTCAGAAGGGCGAGACTTCAGAACGGTGTGCTTCAGAACGGTGTGATTTCAGAACGGTGTGCTTCAGAATGGTGTGACCTCAGAACGGTGCAACCTCAGAACGTTGAGATTCAGAACGGTATGCTTCAGAACGGTGTGCTTCAGAACGGTGTGACCTCAGAACGGTATGCTTCTGAACGGTGTGACTTCAGAACGGTGTGACTTCAGAACGGTGTGACTTCAGAACGGTGTGACTTCAGAACGGTGTGACTTCAGTATGGTGTGACTTCAGAACGGTTTGACTTCAGAACGGTGTGCTTCAGAACGGTGTGATTTCAGAACGGTGTGACTTCAGAACGATGAGACTTCAGAACATGGTGACTTCAGAACGGTGTGATTTCAGAATGGTGTGCTTCAGAACGATGAGACTTCAGAACGGTGTGACTTCAGAACAGTGTGACTTCAGAACGGTGTGACGTAAGAACGGTGTGCTTCAGAACAGTGTGCTTCAGAACGGTGTGCTTCAGAATGGCGTGAATTCAGAACGGCGTGACTTCAGAATGGTGTGAATTCAGAACAGTGTGACTTCAGAACGGTGTGACGTAAGAACGGTGTGCTTCAGAACAGTGTGCTTCAGAACGGTGTGCTTCAGAATGGCGTGACTTCAGAACTGCGTGACTTCAGTACGACGAGACTTCAGAACAGCGTGACTTCTGAAAGATGTGCTTCAGAACGGTGTGTCTTCAGAACGACAAGACTTCAGAACGGTGTGCTTCAGAACGGTGTGCTTCAGAACGGCGTGACTTCAGAACGACGTGACTTCAGAATGGTGTGCTTCAGAACGGCGTGACTTCAGAACTGTTTTCTTCAGAATGGCGTGACTTCAGAACGGCGTCACTTCAGTACGACGAGACTTCAGAACAGCGTGACTTCTGAAAGATGTGCTTCAGAACGGTGTGTCTTCAGAACGACAAGACTTTAGAACGGTGTGCTTCAGAACAGTGTGCTTCAGTATGGTGTGACATCAGAACGGTATGCTTCTGAATGGTGTGACTTCAGAACGGTGTGACTTCAGAACGATGTGACTTCAGAACGGTGTGACTTCAGTATGGTGTGACTTCAGAACGGTGTGACTTCAGAACAGTGTGCTTCACAAAGGCGTGACTTCAGAATGGTGTGATTTCAGAACGGTGTGATTTCAGAAAGGTGTGATTTCAGAACTGTGTGACTTCAGAACGGTGTGCTTCAGAACAGCATGACTTCAGAATGGCGTGATTTCAGAAAGGTGTGACCTCCGAACAGTGTGACTTCAGAAAGGTGTGATTTGAGAACTCTGTGACTTCAGAACGGTGTGATTTCAGAACAGTGTGACTTCAGAACAGTGTGACTTTAGAATGGTGTGCTTCAGAATGGCGTGACTTCAGAATGGCGAGACTTCAGAAAGGTGTGATTTCAGAACGGTGTGACTTCAGAACAGTGTGCTTCACAATGGCGTGACTTCAGAATGGCATGACTTCAGAACAGCGTGACTTCAGAATGGCGTGATTTCAGAACGGTATGACTTCACAACAGTATGACTTCAGAAAGGTGTGATTTCAGAACTGTGTGACCTCACAATGGTGTGCTTCAGAACGGCGTGACTTCAGAATGGCAACATTTCAGAACGGTGTGACTTCAGAACGGTGTGACTTCAGAACGGGAGTGACTTCAGAACGATGTGCTTCAGAATGGTGTGCTTCAGAACGGTGTGACTACAGAACTGTGTGACTTCAGAACGGTGAGCTTCAGAACGGTGTGATTTCAGAACGGTGTGACTTCAGAACGATGTGAATTCAGAACGGTGTGACTTCAGAATGGTGTGACTTCAGAACGGTGTGACTTCAGAACGGTGTGCTTCAGAACGGTGTGATTTGAGAACGGTGTGACTTCAGAACGATGAGACTTCAGACAGTGTGACTTCAGAACGGTGTGATTTCAGAGCGGTGTGCTTCAGAACGGTGTGATTTCAGAACGGTGTGACTTCAGAACGATGAGATTTCAGAACGGTGTGACTTCAGAACAGTGTGACTTCAGAACGGTGTGACGTAAGAACGGTGTGCTTCAGAACAGTGTGCTTCAGAACGGTGTGCTTCAGAATGGCGTGACTTCAGAACGGCGTCACTTCAGTTCGACGAGACTTCAGAACAGTGTGACTTCTGAAAGATGTGCTTCAGAACGGTGTGTCTTCAGAACGTCAAGACTTCAGAACGGTGTGCGTCAGAACAGAGTGCTTCAGAACGGTGTGCTTCAGAACGGTGTGACTTCAGAACGGTGTGCTTCAGAAAAGCGTGACTTCAGAATGTCGAGACTTCAGAACGGCGTGACTTCTGCACTGTGTGCTTCAGAACGGTTTGATTCAGAACGGTGTGTGTCTTCAGAACGGTGCGCTTCAGAACAGTGTGACTTCAGAAAGGCGAGACTTCAGAACAGTGTGACTTCAGAACAGTGTGCTTCAGAATGGTGTGCTTCAGAACGGTGTGATTTCAGAACAGTATGCTTCAGAAGGGTGTGACTTCAGAACGGTGTGGTTCAGAACGGTGTGACTTCAGAATGGTGTGCTTTAGAACAGCGTGACTTCAGAACGGAGAGACTTCAGAACAGCGTGACTTTAGAACGGTGTGCTTCGGAACAGGGTGCTTCAGAACGGTGTGACTTCAGAACTGTGTGACTTCAGAAGGGCGAGACTTCAGAACGGTGTGCTTCAGAACGGTGTGATTTCAGAACGGTGTGCTTCAGAATGGTGTGACCTCAGAACGGTGCGACCTCAGAACGGTGAGCTTCAGAACGGTATGCTTCAGAACGGTGTGCTTCAGAACGGTGTGACCTCAGAACGGTATGCTTCTGAACGGTGTGACTTCAGAACGGTGTGACTTCAGAACGGTGTGACTTCAGAACGGTGTGACTTCAGTATGGTGTGACTTCAGAACGGTGTGACTTCAGAACGGTGTGCTTCAGAACGGTGTGATTTCAGAACGGTGTGACTTCAGAACGATGAGACTTCAGAACATGGTGACTTCAGAACGGTGTGATTTCAGAATGGTGTGCTTCAGAACGGTGTGATTTCAGAACGGTGTGACTTCAGAACGATGAGACTTCAGAACGGTGTGACTTCAGAACAGTGTGACTTCAGAACGGTGTGCTTCAGAACGGTGTGCTTCAGAATGGCGTGACTTCAGAACGGCGTCACTTCAGTACGACGAGACTTCAGAACAGTGTGACTTCTGAAAGATGTGCTTCAGAACGGTGTGTCTTCAGAACGTCAAGACTTCAGAACGGTGTGCGTCAGAACAGAGTGCTTCAGAACGGTGTGCTTCAGAACGGTGTGACCTCAGAACGGTGTGCTTCAGAACGGCATGCTTCAGAAGGTGTGACTTCAGAACGGTGTGCTTCAGAAAAGCGTGACTTCAGAACGTCGAGACTTCAGAACGGCGTGACTTCTGCACTGTGTGATTCAGAACGGTTTGATTCAGAACGGTGTGTGTCTTCAGAACGGTGCGCTTCAGAACAGTGTGACTTCAGAAAGGCGAGACTTCAGAACAGTGTGACTTCAGAACAGTGTGCTTCAGAATGGTGTGCTTCAGAACGGTGTGATTTCAGAACAGTATGCTTCAGAAGGGTGTGACTTCAGAACGGTGTGGTTCAGAACGGTGTGACTTCAGAATGGTGTGCTTTAGAACAGCGTGACTTCAGAACGGAGAGACTTCAGAACAGCGTGACTTTAGAACGGTGTGCTTCAGAACAGGGTGCTTCAGAACGGTGTGACTTCAGAACTGTGTGACTTCAGAAGGGCGAGACTTCAGAACGGTGTGCTTCAGAACGGTGTGATTTCAGAACGGTGTGCTTCAGAATGGTGTGACCTCAGAACGGTGCGACCTCAGAACGGTGAGCTTCAGAACGGTATGCTTCAGAACGGTGTGCTTCAGAACGGTGTGACCTCAGAACGGTATGCTTCTGAACGGTGTGACTTCAGAACGGTGTGACTTCAGAACGATGTGACTTCAGAACGGTGTGACTTCAGTATGGTGTGACTTCAGAACGGTGTGACTTCACAACGGTGTGCTTCAGAACGGTTTGATTTCAGAACGGTGTGACTTCAGAAAGATGAGACTTCAGAACATGGTGACTTCAGAACGGTGTGATTTCAGAATGGTGTGCTTCAGAACGATGAGACTTCAGAACGGTGTGACTTCAGAACAGTGTGACTTCAGAACGGTGTGACGTAAGAACGGTGTGCTTCAGAACAGTGTGCTTCAGAACGGTGTGCTTCAGAATGGCGTGAATTCAGAACGGCGTGAGTTCAGAATGGTGTGAATTCAGAACAGTGTGACTTCAGAACGGTGTGACGTAAGAACGGTGTGCTTCAGAACAGTGTGCTTCAGAACGGTGTGCTTCAGAATGGCGTGAATTCAGAACGGCGTGAGTTCAGAATGGTGTGAATTCAGAACAGTGTGACTTCAGAACGGTGTGACGTAAGAACGGTGAGCTTCAGAACGATATGCTTCAGAACGGTGTGCTTCAGAACGGTGTGACCTCAGAACGGTATGCTTCTGAACAGTGTGACTTCAGAACGGTGTGACTTCAGAACGGTGTGACTTCAGAACGGTGTGACTTCAGTATGGTGTGACTTCAGAACGGTGTGACTTCAGAACGGTGTGCTTCCGAACGGTGTGATTTCAGAACGGTGTGACTTCAGAACGATGAGACTTCAGAACATGGTGACTTCAGAACGGTGTGATTTCAGAATGGTGTGCTTCAGAACGGTGTGATTTCAGAACGGTGTGACTTCAGAACGATGAGACTTCAGAACGGTGTGACTTCAGAACAGTGTGACTTCAGAACGGTGTGCTTCAGAACGGTGTGCTTCAGAATGGCGTGACTTCAGAACGGCGTCACTTCAGTACGACGAGACTTCAGAACAGTGTGACTTCTGAAAGATGTGCTTCAGAATGGTGTGTCTTCAGAACGTCAAGACTTCAGAACGGTGTGCGTCAGAACAGAGTGCTTCAGAACGGTGTGCTTCAGAACGGTGTGACCTCAGAACGGTGTGCTTCAGAACGGCATGCTTCAGAAGGTGTGACTTCAGAACGGTGTGCTTCAGAAAAGCGTGACTTCAGAACGTCGAGACTTCAGAACGGCGTGACTTCTGCACTGCGTGCTTCAGAACGGTTTGATTCAGAACGGTGTGTGTCTTCAGAACGGTGCGCTTCAGAACAGTGTGACTTCAGAAAGGCGAGACTTCAGAACAGTGTGACTTCAGAACAGTGTGCTTCAGAATGGTGTGCTTCAGAACGGTGTGATTTCAGAACAGTATGCTTCAGAAGGGTGTGACTTCAGAACGGTGTGGTTCAGAACGGTGTGACTTCAGAATGGTGTGCTTTAGAACAGCGTGACTTCAGAACGGAGAGACTTCAGAACAGCGTGACTTTAGAACGGTGTGCTTCAGAACAGGGTGCTTCAGAACGGTGTGACTTCAGAATTGTGTGACTTCAGAAGGGCGAGACTTCAGAACGGTGTGCTTCAGAACGGTGTGATTTCAGAACGGTGTGCTTCAGAATGGTGTGACCTCAGAACGGTGCAACCTCAGAACGGTGAGCTTCAGAACGGTATGCTTCAGAACGGTGTGCTTCAGAACGGTGTGACCTCAGAACGGTATGCTTCTGAACGGTGTGACTTCAGAACGGTGTGACTTCAGAACGGTGTGACTTCAGAACGGTGTGACTTCAGAACGGTGTGACTTCAGTATGGTGTGACTTCAGAACGGTTTGACTTCAGAACGGTGTGCTTCAGAACGGTGTGATTTCAGAACGGTGTGACTTCAGAACGATGAGACTTCAGAACATGGTGACTTCAGAACGGTGTGATTTCAGAATGGTGTGCTTCAGAATGATGAGACTTCAGAACGGTGTGACTTCAGAACAGTGTGACTTCAGAACGGTGTGACGTAAGAACGGTGTGCTTCAGAACAGTGTGCTTCAGAACGGTGTGCTTCAGAATGGCGTGAATTCAGAACGGCGTGACTTCAGAATGGTGTGAATTCAGAACAGTGTGACTTCAGAACGGTGTGACGTAAGAACGGTGTGCTTCAGAACAGTGTGCTTCAGAACGGTGTGCTTCAGAATGGCGTGACTTCAGAACTGCGTGACTTCAGTACGACGAGACTTCAGAACAGCGTGACTTCTGAAAGATGTGCTTCAGAACGGTGTGTCTTCAGAACGACAAGACTTCAGAACGGTGTGCTTCAGAACGGTGTGCTTCAGAACGGCGTGACTTCAGAACGACGTGACTTCAGAATGGTGTGCTTCAGAACGGCGTGACTTCAGAACTGTTTTCTTCAGAATGGCGTGACTTCAGAACGGCGTCACTTCAGTACGACGAGACTTCAGAACAGCGTGACTTCTGAAAGATGTGCTTCAGAACGGTGTGTCTTCAGAACGACAAGACTTTAGAACGGTGTGCTTCAGAACAGTGTGCTTCAGAACGGTGTGACATCAGAACGGTATGCTTCTGAATGGTGTGACTTCAGAACGGTGTGACTTCAGAACGATGTGACTTCAGAACGGTGTGACTTCAGTATGGTGTGACTTCAGAACGGTGTGACTTCAGAACAGTGTGCTTCACAAAGGCGTGACTTCAGAATGGTGTGATTTCAGAACGGTGTGACTTCAGAAAGGTGTGATTTCAGAACTGTGTGACTTCAGAACGGTGTGCTTCAGAACAGCATGACTTCAGAACGGCGTGATTTCAGAAAGGTGTGACTTCCGAACAGTGTGACTTCAGAAAGGTGTGATTTCAGAACTGTGTGACTTCAGAACGGTGTGATTTCAGAACGGTGTGACTTCAGAACAGTGTGACTTTAGAATGGTGTGCTTCAGAATGCCGTGTCTTCAGAATGGCGAGACTTCAGAAAGGTGTGATTTCAGAACGGTATGACTTCAGAACAGTGTGCTTCACAATGGCGTGACTTCAGAATGGCGTGACTTCAGAACAGCGTGACTTCAGAATGGCGTGATTTCAGAACGGTATGACTTCACAACAGTATGACTTCAGAAAGGTGTGATTTCAGAACTGTGTGACTTCACATTGGTGTGCTTCAGAACGGCGTGACTTCAGAATGGCATGATATCAGAACGGTGTGACTTCAGAACGGTGTGACTTCAGAACGGGAGTGACTTCAGAACGATGTGCTTCAGAACGGTGTGCTTCAGAACGGTGTGACTACAGAACTGTGTGACTTCAGAACGGTGAGCTTCAGAACGGTGTGATTTCAGAACGGTGTGACTTCAGAACGATGTGAATTCAGAACGGTGTGACTTCAGAATGGTGTGACTTCAGAACGGTGTGACTTCAGAATGGTGTGCTTCAGAACGGTGTGATTTGAGAACGGTGTGACTTCAGAACGATGAGACTTCAGACAGTGTGACTTCAGAACGGTGTGATTTCAGAGCGGTGTGCTTCAGAACGGTGTGATTTCAGAACGGTGTGACTTCAGAACGATGAGATTTCAGAACGGTGTGACTTCAGAACAGTGTGACTTCAGAACGGTGTGACGTAAGAACGGTGTGCTTCAGAACAGTGTGCTTCAGAACCGTTTTCTTCAGAATGGCGTGAAATCAGAACGGCGTCACTTCAGTTCGACGAGACTTCAGAACAGTGTGACTTCTGAAAGATGTGCTTCAGAACGGTGTGTCTTCAGAACGTCAAGACTTCAGAACGGTGTGCGTCAGAACAGAGTGCTTCAGAACGGTGTGCTTCAGAACGGTGTGACCTCAGAACGGTGTGCTTCAGAACGGCATGCTTCAGAAGGTGTGACTTCAGAACGGTGTGCTTCAGAAAACCGTGACTTCAGAACGTCGAGACTTCAGAACGGCGTGACTTCTGCACTGTGTGCTTCAGAACGGTTTGATTCAGAACGGTGTGTGTCTTCAGAACGGTGCGCTTCAGAACAGTGTGACTTCAGAAAGGCGAGACTTCAGAACAGTGTGACTTCAGAACAGTGTGCTTCAGAATGGTGTGCTTCAGAACGGTGTGATTTCAGAACAGTATGCTTCAGAAGGGTGTGACTTCAGAACGGTGTGGTTCAGAACGGTGTGACTTCAGAATGGTGTGCTTTAGAACAGCGTGACTTCAGAACGGAGAGACTTCAGAACAGCGTGACTTTAGAACGGTGTGCTTCAGAACAGGGTGCTTCAGAACGGTGTGACTTCAGAACTGTGTGACTTCAGAAGGGCGAGACTTCAGAACGGTGTGCTTCAGAACGGTGTGATTTCAGAACGGTGTGCTTCAGAATGGTGTGACCTCAGAACGGTGCGACCTCAGAACGGTGAGCTTCAGAACGGTATGCTTCAGAACGGTGTGCTTCAGAACGGTATGATTTCAGAACGGTGTGACTTCAGAACGATGAGACTTCAGAACGGTGTGACTTCAGAACAGTGTGACTTCAGAACGGTGTGACGTAAGAACGGTGTGCTTCTGAACAGTGTGCTTCAGAACGGTGTGCTTCAGAATGGCGTGAATTCTGAACGGCGTGACTTCAGAATGGTGTGAATTCAGAACAGTGTGACTTCAGAACGGTGTGACGTAAGAACGGTGTGCTTCAGAACAGTGTGCTTCAGAACGGTGTGCTTCAGAATGGCGTGACTTCAGAACGGCGTGACTTCAGTACGACGAGACTTCAGAACAGCGTGACTTCTGAAAGATGTGCTTCAGAACGGTGTGTCTTCAGAACGACAAGACTTCAGAACGGTGTGCTTCAGAACGGTGTGCTTCTGAACAGCGGGACTTCAGAACGACGTGACTTCAGAATGGTGTGCTTCAGAACGGCGTGACTTCAGAACCGTTTTCTTCAGAATGGCGTGACTTCAGAACGGCGTCACTTCAGTACGACGAGACTTCAGAACAGCGTGACTTCTGAAAGCTGTGCTTCAGAATGGTGTGTCTTCAGAACGACAAGACTTCAGAATGGTGTGCTTCAGAACAGAGTGCTTCAGAACGGTGTGCTTCAGAATGGCGTGACTTCAGAACGGTGTCACTTCAGAACGGCGTCACTTCAGTACGACGAGACTTCAGAACAGCGTGACTTCTGAAAGATGTGCTTCAGAACGGTGTGTCTTCAGAACGACAAGACTTCAGAACGGTGTGCTTCAGAACAGTGTGCTTCAGAACGGTGTGACATCAGAACGGTATGCTTCTGAAAGGTGTGACTTCAGAACGGTGTGACTTCAGAACGATGTGACTTCAGAACGGTGTGACTTCAGTATGGTGTGACTTCAGAACGGTGTGACTTCAGAACGGTGTGCTTCAGAACGGTGTGATTTCAGAACGGTGTGACTTCAGAATGATGAGACTTCAGAACAGTGTGACTTCAGAACGGTGTGATTTCAGAACGGCGGGACTTCAGAACGACGTGACTTCAGAATGGTGTGCTTCAGAACGGCGTGACTTCAGAACCGTTTTCTTCAGAATGGTGTGACATCAGAACGGTATGCTTCTGAACGGTGTGACTTCAGAACGGTGTGACTTCAGAACGATGTGAATTCAGAATGGTGTGACTTCAGAACGGTGTGACTTCAGAACGGTGTGCTTCAGAACGGTGTGATTTCAGAACGGTGTGACTTCAGAACGATGAGACTTCAGAACAGTGTGACTTCAGAACGGTGTGATTTCAGAATGGTGTGCTTCAGAACGGTGTGATTTCAGAACGGTGTGACTTCAGAACGCTGAGACTTCAGAACGGTGTGACTTCAGAACAGTGTGACTTCAGAACGGTGTGTATTAAGAACGGTGTGCTTCAGAACAGTGTGCTTCAGAACGGTGTGCTTCAGAATGGCGTGACTTCAGAACGGCGTGACATCAGTGCGACGAGACTTCAGAACAGCGTGACTTCTGAAAGATGTGCTTCAGAACGGTGTGTCTTCAGAACGACAAGACTTCAGAACGGTGTGCTTCAGAACGGTGTGCTTCAGAACGGCGGGACTTCAGAACGACGTGACTTCAGAATGGTGTGCTTCAGAACGACGTGACTTCAGAACCGTTTTCTTCAGAATGGCGTGACTTCAGAACGGTGTCACTTCAGAACGGCGTCACTTCAGTACGACGAGACTTCAGAACAGCGTGACTTCTGAAAGATGTGCTTCAGAACGGTGTGTCTTCAGAACGACAATACTTCAGAACGGTGTGCTTCAGAACAGTGTGCTTCAGAACAGCGGGACTTCAGAACGATGAGACTTCAGAACAGTGTGACTTCAGAACAGTGTGACTTCAGAACGGTGTGACGTAAGAACGGTGTGCTTCAGAACAGTGTGCTTCAGAACGGTGTGCTTCAGAATGGCGTGAATTCAGAACGGCGTGACTTCAGAATGGTGTGAATTCAGAACAGTGTGACTTCAGAACGGTGTGACGTAAGAACGGTGTGCTTCAGAATAGTGTGCTTCAGAACGGTGTGCTTCAGAATGGCGTGACTTCAGAACGGCGTGACTTCAGTACGACGAGACTTCAGAACAGCGTGACTTCTGAAAGATGTGCTTCAGAACGGTGTGTCTTCAGAACGACAAGACTTCAGAACGGTGTGCTTCAGAACGGTGTGCTTCAGAACGGCGGGACTTCAGAACGACGTGACTTCAGAATGGTGTGCTTCAGAACGGCGTGACTTCAGAACCGTTTTCTTCAGAATGGCGTGACTTCAGAACGGCGTCACTTCAGTACGACGAGACTTCAGAACAGCGTGACTTCTGAAAGATGTGCTTCAGAACGGTGTGTCTTCAGAACGACAAGACTTCAGAACGGTGTGCTTCAGAACAGTGTGCTTCAGAACGGTGTGACATCAGAACGGTATGCTTCTGAACGGTGTGACTTCAGAACGGTGTGACTTCAGAACGATGTGACTTCAGAACGGTGTGACTTCAGTATGGTGTGACTTCAGAACGGTGTGACTTCAGAACGGTGTGCTTCAGAACAGTGTGATTTCAGAACGTTTTGACTTCAGAACGATGAGACTTCAGAACAGTGTGACTTCAGAACGGTGTGATTTCAGAATGCTGTGCTTCAGAACAGTGTGACTTCAGAACGGTGTGACGTAAGAACGGTGTGCTTCAGAACAGTGTGCTTCAGAATGGTGTGCTTCAGAATGGCGTGAATTCAGAACGGCGTGACTTCAGAATGGTGTGAATTCAGAACAGTGTGACTTCAGAACGGTGTGTCGTAAGAACGGTGTGCTTCAGAACAGTGTGCTTCAGAACGGTGTGCTTCAGAATGGCGTGACTTCAGAACGGCGTGACTTCAGTACGACGAGACTTCAGAACAGCGTGACTTCTGAAAGATGTGCTTCAGAACGGTGTGTCTTCAGAACGACAAGACTTCAGAACGGTGTGCTTCAGAACGGCGGGACTTCAGAACGACGTGACTTCAGAATGGTGTGCTTCAGAACGGCGTGACTTCAGAACCGTTTTCTTCAGAATGGCGTGACTTCAGAACGGCGTCACTTCAGTACGACGAGACTTCAGAACAGCATGACTTCTGAAAGATGTGCTTCAGAATGGTGTGTCTTCAGAACGACAAGACTTCAGAACGGTGTGCTTCAGAACAGTGGGCTTCAGAACGGTGTGCTTCAGAATGGCGTGACTTCAGAACGGTGTCACTTCAGAACGGCGTCACTTCAGTACGACGAGACTTCAGAACAGCGTGACTTCTGAAAGATGTGCTTCAGAACGGTGTGTCTTCAGAACGACAAGACTTCAGAACGGTGTGCTTCAGAACGGTGTGCTTCAGAACGGCGGGACTTCAGAACGACGTGACTTCAGAATGGTGTACTTCAGAACGGCGTGACTTCAGAACCGTTTTCTTCAGAATGGTGTGACTTCAGAACGGTGTGATTTAGAATGGTGTGTCTTCAGAACGACGTGACTTCAGAACGGTGTGCTTCAGAACGGCATGCTTCAGAAGGTGTGACTTCAGAACGGTGTGCTTCAGAAAAGCGTGACTTCAGAACGTCGAGACTTCAGAACGGCGTGATTTCTGCACTGTGTGCTTCACCCGGGTGATTCAGAACGGTGTGTGTCTTCTGAACGGTGCGCTTCAGAACAGTGTGACTTCAGAAAGGCGAGACTTCAGAACAGTGTGACTTCAGAACAGTGTGCTTCAGAATTGTGTGCTTCAGAACGGTGTGATTTCAGAACAGTATGCTTCAGAAGGGTGTGACTTCAGAACGGTGTGGTTCAGAACGGTGTGACTTCAGAATGGTGTGCTATAGAGCAGCGTGACTTCAGAACGGAGAGACTTCAGAACAGCGTGAGTTTAGAACGGTGTGCTTCAGAACAGGGTGCTTCAGAACGGTGTGACTTCAGAACTGTGTGACTTCAGAAGGGCGAGACTTCAGAACGGTGTGCTTCAGAACGGTGTGATTTCAGAACGGTGTGCTTCAGAATGGTGTGACCTCAGAACGGTGCGACCTCAGAACGGTGAGCTTCAGAAAGGTATGCTTCAGAACGGTGTGCTTCAGAACGGTGTGACCTCAGAACGGTATGCTTCTGAACGGTGTGACTTCAGAACGGTGTGACTTCAGAACGATGTGACTTCAGAACGGTGTGACTTCAGAATGGTGTGACTTCAGAACGGTGTGACTTCAGAACGGTGTGCTTCAGAACGGTATGATTTCAGAACGGTGTGACTTCAGAACGATGAGACTTCAGAACAGTGTGACTTCAGAACGGTGTGATTTCAGAACGGTGTGCTTCAGAACGGTGTGATTTCAGAACGGTGTGACTTCAGAACGATGAGACTTCAGAACGGTGTGACTTCAGAACAGTGTGACTTCAGAACGGTGTGACGTAAGAACGGTGTGCTTCAGAACAGTGTGCTTCAGAACGGTGTGCTTCAGAATGGCGTGACTTCAGAACGGCGTCACTTCAGTACGACGAGACTTCAGAACAGCGTGACTTCTGAAAGATGTGCTTCAGAACGGTGTGCTTCAGAACGGCGGGACTTCAGAACGACGTGACTTCAGAATGGTGTGCTTCAGAACGGCGTGACTTCAGAACCGTTTTCTTCAGAATGGCGTGACTTCAGAACGGCGTCACTTCAGTACGACGAGACTTCAGAACAGCGTGACTTCTGAAAGATGTGCTTCAGAACGGTGTGTCTTCAGAACGACAAGACTTCAGAACGGTGTGCTTCAGAACAGTGTGCTTCAGAACGGTGTGACATCAGAACGGTATGCTTCTGAACGGTGTGACTTCAGAACGGTGTGACTTCAGAACGATGTGACTTCAGAACGGTGTGACTTCAGTATGGTGTGACTTCAGAACGGTGTGACTTCAGAACGGTGTGCTTCAGAACAGTGTGATTTCAGAACGTTTTGACTTCAGAACGATGAGACTTCAGAACAGTGTGACTTCAGAACGGTGTGATTTCAGAATGATGTGCTTCAGAACGGTGTGATTTCAGAACGGTGTGACTTCAGAACGATGAGACTTCAGAACGGTGTGACTTCAGAACAGTGTGACTTCAGAACGGTGTGACGTAAGAACGGTGTGCTTCAGAACAGTGTGCTTCAGAACGGTGTGCTTCAGAATGGCGTGAATTCAGAACGGCGTGACTTCAGAATGGTGTGAATTCAGAACAGTGTGACTTCAGAACGGTGTGTCGTAAGAACGGTGTGCTTCAGAACAGTGTGCTTCAGAACGGTGTGCTTCAGAATGGCGTGACTTCAGAACGGCGTGACTTCAGTACGACGAGACTTCAGAACAGCGTGACTTCTGAAAGATGTGCTTCAGAACGGTGTGTCTTCAGAACGACAAGACTTCAGAACGGTGTGCTTCAGAACGGCGGGACTTCAGAACGACGTGACTTCAGAATGGTGTGCTTCAGAACGGCGTGACTTCAGAACCGTTTTCTTCAGAATGGCGTGACTTCAGAACGGCGTCACTTCAGTACGACGAGACTTCAGAACAGCATGACTTCTGAAAGATGTGCTTCAGAATGGTGTGTCTTCAGAACGACAAGACTTCAGAACGGTGTGCTTCAGAACAGTGGGCTTCAGAACGGTGTGCTTCAGAATGGCGTGACTTCAGAACGGTGTCACTTCAGAACGGCGTCACTTCAGTACGACGAGACTTCAGAACAGCGTGACTTCTGAAAGATGTGCTTCAGAACGGTGTGTCTTCAGAACGACAAGACTTCAGAACGGTGTGCTTCAGAACGGTGTGCTTCAGAACGGCGGGACTTCAGAACGACGTGACTTCAGAATGGTGTACTTCAGAACGGCGTGACTTCAGAACCGTTTTCTTCAGAATGGTGTGACTTCAGAACGGTGTGATTTAGAATGGTGTGTCTTCAGAACGACGTGACTTCAGAACGGTGTGCTTCAGAACGGCATGCTTCAGAAGGTGTGACTTCAGAACGGTGTGCTTCAGAAAAGCGTGACTTCAGAACGTCGAGACTTCAGAACGGCGTGATTTCTGCACTGTGTGCTTCACCCGGGTGATTCAGAACGGTGTGTGTCTTCTGAACGGTGCGCTTCAGAACAGTGTGACTTCAGAAAGGCGAGACTTCAGAACAGTGTGACTTCAGAACAGTGTGCTTCAGAATGGTGTGCTTCAGAACGGTGTGATTTCAGAACAGTATGCTTCAGAAGGGTGTGACTTCAGAACGGTGTGGTTCAGAACGGTGTGACTTCAGAATGGTGTGCTATAGAGCAGCGTGACTTCAGAACGGAGAGACTTCAGAACAGCGTGAGTTTAGAACGGTGTGCTTCAGAACAGGGTGCTTCAGAACGGTGTGACTTCAGAACTGTGTGACTTCAGAAGGGCGAGACTTCAGAACGGTGTGCTTCAGAACGGTGTGATTTCAGAACGGTGTGCTTCAGAATGGTGTGACCTCAGAACGGTGCGACCTCAGAACGGTGAGCTTCAGAAAGGTATGCTTCAGAACGGTGTGCTTCAGAACGGTGTGACCTCAGAACGGTATGCTTCTGAACGGTGTGACTTCAGAATGGTGTGACTTCAGAATGGTGTGACTTCAGAACGGTGTGACTTCAGAACGGTGTGCTTCAGAACGGTATGATTTCAGAACGGTGTGACTTCAGAACGATGAGACTTCAGAACAGTGTGACTTCAGAACGGTGTGATTTCAGAACGGTGTGCTTCAGAACGGTGTGATTTCAGAACGGTGTGACTTCAGAACGATGAGACTTCAGAACGGTGTGACTTCAGAACAGTGTGACTTCAGAACGGTGTGACGTAAGAACGGTGTGCTTCAGAACAGTGTGCTTCAGAACGGTGTGCTTCAGAATGGCATGAATTCAGAACGGCGTGACTTCAGAATGATGTGAATTCAGAACAGTGTGACTTCAGAACGGTGTGACGTAAGAACGGTGTGCTTCAGAACAGTGTGCTTCAGAACGGTGTGCTTCAGAATGGCGTGACTTCAGAACGGCGTCACTTCAGTACGACGAGACTTCAGAACAGCGTGACTTCTGAAAGATGTGCTTCAGAACGGTGTGCTTCAGAACGGCGGGACTTCAGAACGACGTGACTTCAGAATGGTGTGCTTCAGAACGGCGTGACTTCAGAACCGTTTTCTTCAGAATGGCGTGACTTCAGAACGGCGTCACTTCAGTACGACGAGACTTCAGAACAGCGTGACTTCTGAAAGATGTGCTTCAGAACGGTGTGTCTTCAGAACGACAAGACTTCAGAACGGTGTGCTTCAGAACAGTGTGCTTCAGAACGGTGTGACATCAGAACGGTATGCTTCTGAATGGTGTGACTTCAGAACGGTGTGACTTCAGAACGATGTGACTTCAGAACGGTGTGACTTCAGTATGGTGTGACTTCAGAACGGTGTGACTTCAGAACGGTGTGCTTCAGAACAGTGTGATTTCAGAACGTTTTGACTTCAGAACGATGAGACTTCAGAACAGTGTGACTTCAGAACGGTGTGATTTCAGAATGCTGTGCTTCAGAACTGTGTGATTTCAGAACGGTGTGACTTCAGAACGATGAGACTTCAGAACGGTGTGACTTCAGAACAGTGTGACTTCAGAACGGTGTGACGTAAGAACGGTGTGCTTCAGAACAGTGTGCTTCAGAACGGTGTGCTTCAGAATGGCGTGAATTCAGAACGGCGTGACTTCAGAATGGTGTGAATTCAGAACAGTGTGACTTCAGAACGGTGTGTCGTAAGAACGGTGTGCTTCAGAACAGTGTGCTTCAGAACGGTGTGCTTCAGAATGGCGTGACTTCAGAACGGCGTGACTTCAGTACGACGAGACTTCAGAACAGCGTGACTTCTGAAAGATGTGCTTCAGAACGGTGTGTCTTCAGAACGACAAGACTTCAGAACGGTGTGCTTCAGAACGGCGGGACTTCAGAACGACGTGACTTCAGAATGGTGTGCTTCAGAACGGCGTGACTTCAGAACCGTTTTCTTCAGAATGGCGTGACTTCAGAACGGCGTCACTTCAGTACGACGAGACTTCAGAACAGCATGACTTCTGAAAGATGTGCTTCAGAATGGTGTGTCTTCAGAACGACAAGACTTCAGAACGGTGTGCTTCAGAACAGAGGGCTTCAGAACGGTGTGCTTCAGAACGGTGTGCTTCAGAACGGCGGGACTTCAGAACGACGTGACTTCAGAATGGTGTGCTTCAGAACGGCGTGACTTCAGAACCGTTTTCTTCAGAATGGCGTGACTTCAGAACGGCGTCACTTCAGTACGACGAGACTTCAGAACAGCGTGACTTCTGAAAGATGTGCTTCAGAACGGTGTGTCTTCAGAACGACAAGACTTCAGAACGGTGTGCTTCAGAATGGCGTGACTTCAGAACGGTGTCACTCCAGAACGGCGTCACTTCAGTACGACGAGACTTCAGAACAGCGTGACTTCTGAAAGATGTGCTTCAGAACGGTGTGTCTTCAGAACGACAAGACTTCAGAACGGTGTGCTTCAGAACAGTGTGCTTCAGAATGGTGTGACATCAGAACGGTATGCTTCTGAACGGTGTGACTTCAGAACGGTGTGACTTCAGAACGATGTGACTTCAGAACGGTGTGACTTCAGTATGGTGTGACTTCAGAACGGTGTGACTTCAGAACGGTGTGCTTCAGAACGGTCTGATTTCAGAACGGTGTGACATCAGAACGATGAGACTTCAGAACAGTGTGACTTCAGAACGGTGTGATTTCAGAATGGTGTGCTTCAGAACGGTATGATTTCAGAACGGTGTGACTTCAGAACGATGAGACTTCAGAACGGTGTGACTTCAGAACAGTGTGACTTCAGAACGGTGTGACGTAAGAACGGTGTGCTTCAGAACAGTGTGCTTCAGAACGGTGTGCTTCAGAATGGCGTGAATTCAGAACGGCGTGACTTCAGAATGGTGTGAATTCAGTACAGTGTGACTTCAGAACGGTGTGTCGTAAGAACGGTGGGCTTCAGAACAGTGTGCTTCAGAACGGTGTGCTTCAGAATGGCGTGACTTCAGAACGGCGTGACTTCAGTACGACGAGACTTCAGAACAGCGTGAATTCTGAAAGATGTGCTTCAGAACGGTGTGTCTTCAGAACGACAAGACTTCAGAACGGTGTGCTTCAGAACAGTGTGCTTCAGAACGGCGGGACTTCAGAACGACGTGACCTCAGAATGGTGTGCTTCAGAACGGCGTGACTTCAGAACCGTTTTCTTCAGAATGGTGTGACTTCAGAACGGTATGATTTAGAACGGTGTGTCTTCAGAACGACGTGACTTCAGAACGGTGTGCTTCAGAACAGAGTGCTTCAGAACGGTGAGCTTCAGAAAGGTGTGACCTCAGAACGGTGTGCTTCAGAACGGCATGCTTCAGAAGGTGTGACTTCAGAACGGTGTGCTTCAGAAAAGCGTGACTTCAGAACGTCGAGACTTCAGAACGGCGTGACTTCTGCACTGTGTGCTTCACCCGGGTGATTCAGAACGGTGTGTGTCTTCAGACCGGTGCGCTTCAGAACAGTGTGACTTCAGAAAGGCGAGACTTCAGAACAGTGTGACTTCAGAACAGTGTGCTTCAGAACGGTGAGCTTCAGAAAGGTGTGACCTCAGAACGGTGTGCTTCAGAACGGTGTGACCTCAGAACGGTGTGCTTCAGAACGGCATGCTTCAAAGGTGTGACTTCAGAACGGTGTGCTTCATAAAAGCGTGACTTCAGAACGTCGAGACTTCAGAACGGCGTGACTTCTGCACTGTGTGCTTCACCCGGGTGATTCAGAACGGTGTGTGTCTTCTGAACGGTGCGCTTCAGAACAGTGTGACTTCAGAAAGGCGAGATTTCAGAACAGCGTGACTTCAGAACAGTGTGCTTCAGAATGGTGTGCTTCAGAACGGTGTGATTTCAGAACAGTATGCTTCAGAAGGGTGTGACTTCAGAACGGTGTGGTTCAGAACGGTGTGACTTCAGAATGGTGTGCTTTAGAACAGCGTGACTTCAGAACGGAGAGACTTCAGAACAGTGTGACTTCAGAACGGAGAGACTTCAGAACAGCGTGACTTTAGAACGGTGTGCTTCAGAACAGGGTGCTTCAGAACGGTGTGACTTCAGAGCTGTGTGACTTCAGAAGGGCGAGACTTCAGAACGGTGTGCTTCAGAACGGTGTGATTTCAGAACGGTGTGCTTCAGAATGGTGTGACCTCAGAACGGTGCGACCTCAGAACGGTGAGCTTCAGAAAGGTATGCTTCAGAACGGTGTGCTTCAGAACAGTGTGCTTCAGAACGGTGTGACATCAGAACGGTATGCTTCTGAATGGTGTGACTTCAGAACGGTGTGACTTCAGAACGATGTGACTTCAGAACGGTGTGACTTCAGAATGGTGTGACTTCAGAACGGTGTGACTTCAGAACGGTGTGCTTCAGAACGGTGTGATTTCAGAACGGTGTGACTTCAGAACGATGAGACTTCAGAACAGTGTGACTTCAGAACGGTGGGATGTCAGAACGGTGTGCTTCAGAACGGTGTGATTTCAGAACGGTGTGACTTCAGAACGATGAGACTTCAGAACGGTGTGACTTCAGAACAGTGTGACTTCAGAACGGTGTGACGTAAGAACGGTGTGCTTCAGAACAGTGTGCTTCAGAACGGTGTGCTTCAGAATGGCATGAATTCAGAACGGCGTGACTTCAGAATGATGTGAATTCAGAACAGTGTGACTTCAGAACGGTGTGACGTAAGAACGGTATGCTTCAGAACAGTGTGCTTCAGAACGGTGTGCTTCAGAATGGCGTGACTTCAGAACGGCGTGACTTCAGTACGACGAGACTTCAGAACAGCGTGACTTCTGAAAGATGTGCTTCAGAACGGTGTGTCTTCAGAACGACAAGACTTCAGAACGGTGTGCTTCAGAACAGTGTGCTTCAGAACGGCGGGACTTCAGAACGACGTGACTTCAGAATGGTGTGCTTCAGAACGGCGTGACTTCAGAACCGTTTTCTTCAGAATGGCGTGACTTCAGAACGGCGTCACTTCAGTACGACGAGACTTCAGAACAGCGTGACTTCTGAAAGATGTGCTTCAGAACGGTGTGTCTTCAGAACGACAAGACTTCAGAACGGTGTGCTTCAGAAAAGTGTGCTTCAGAACGGTGTGCTTCAGAATGGCGTGACTTCAGAACGGTGTCACTTCAGAACGGCGTCACTTCAGTACGACGAGACTTCAGAACAGCGCGACTTCTGAAAGATGTGCTTCAGAACGGTGTGTCTTCAGAACGACAAGACTTCAGAACGGTGTGCTTCAGAACAGTGTGCTTCAGAACGGTGTGACATCAGAACGGTATGCTTCTGAACGGTGTGACTTCAGAACGGTGTGACTTCAGAACGATGTGACTTCAGAACGGTGTGACTTCAGAACGGTGTGCTTCAGAACGGTGTGATTTCAGAACGGTGTGACTTCAGAACGATGAGACTTCAGAACAGTGTGACTTCAGAACGGTGTGATTTCAGAATGGTGTGCTTCAGAACGGTGTGATTTCAGAATGGTGTGACTTCAGAACGATGAGACTTCAGAACGGTGTGACTTCAGAACAGTGTGACTTCAGAACGGTGTGACGTAAGAACGGTGTGCTTCAGAACAGTGTGCTTCAGAACGGTGTGCTTCAGAATGGCGTGACTTCAGAACGGCGTGACTTCAGTACGACGAGACTTCAGAACAGCGTGACTTCTGAAAGATGTGCTTCAGAACGGTGTGTCTTCAGAACGACAAGACTTCAGAACGGTGTGCTTCAGAACGGAGTGCTTCAGAACGTCGGGACTTCAGAACGACGTGACTTCAGAATGGTGTCACTTCAGAACGGCGTGACTTCAGAACCGTTTTCTTCAGAATGGCGTGACTTCAGAACGGCGTCACTTCAGTACGACGAGACTTCAGAACAGCGTGACTTCTGAAAGATGTGCTTCAGAACGGTGTGTCTTCAGAACGACAAGACTTCAGAACGGTGTGCTTCAGAACAGTGTGCTTCAGAACGGTGTGCTTCAGAATGGCGTGACTTCAGAACGGTGTCACTTCAGAACGGCGTCACTTCAGTACGACGAGACTTCAGAACAGCGTGACTTCTGAAAGATGTGCTTCAGAACGGTGTGTCTTCAGAACGACAAGACTTCAGAACGGTGTGCTTCAGAACAGTGTGCTTCAGAACGGCGGGACTTCAGAACGACATGACTTCAGAATGGTGTGCTTCAGAACGGCGTGACTTCAGAACCGTTTTCTTCAGAATGGCGTGACTTCAGAACGGCGTCACTTCAGTACGACGAGACTTCAGAACAGCGTGACTTCTGAAAGATGTGCTTCAGAACGGTGTGTCTTCAGAACGACAAGACTTCAGAACGGTGTGCTTCAGAACAGTGTGCTTCAGAACGGTGTGCTTCAGAATGGCGTGACTTCAGAACGGTGTCACTTCAGAGCGGCGTCACTTCAGTACGACGAGACTTCAGAACAGCGTGACTTCTTAAAGATGTGCTTCAGAACGGTGTGTCTTCAGAACGACAAGACTTCAGAACGGTGTGCTTCAGAACAGTGTGCTTCAGAACGGTGTGACATCAGAACGGTATGCTTCTGAACGGTGTGACTTCAGAACGGTGTGACTTCAGAACGATGTGACTTCAGAACGGTGTGACTTCAGTATGGTGTGACTTCAGAACGGTGTGACTTCAGAACGGTGTGCTTCAGAACGGTGTGACTTCAGAACAGTGTGACTTCAGAACAGTGTGACGTAAGAACGGTGTGCTTCAGAACAGTGTGCTTCAGAACGGTGTGCTTCAGAATGGCGTGAATTCAGAACGGTGTGACTTCAGAACGGTGTGACTTCAGAACAGTGTGACTTCAGAACGGTGTGACGTAAGAACGGTGAGCTTCAGAACAGTGTGCTTCAGAACGGTTTGCTTCAGAATGGCGTGACTTCAGAACGGCGTGACTTCAGTACGACGAGACTTCAGAACAGCGTGACTTCTGAAAGATGTGCTTCAGAACGGTGTGTCTTCAGAACGACAAGACTTCAGAACGGTGTGCTTCAGAACGGTGTTTTTCAGAACGGCGGGACTTCAGAACGGTGTGACTTCAGAACAGTGTGACTTCAGAACAGTGTGACGTAAGAACGGTGTGCTTCAGAACAGTGTGCTTCAGAACGGTGTGCTTCAGAATGGCGTGAATTCAGAACGGTGTGACTTCAGAACGGTGTGACTTCAGAACAGTGTGACTTCAGAACGGTGTGATTCAGAACGGCGGGACTTCAGAACGACGTGACTTCAGAATGGTGTGCTTCAGAACGGCGTGACTTCAGAACCGTTTTCTTCAGAATGGCGTGACTTCAGAACGGCGTCACTTCAGTACGACGAGACTTCAGAACAGCGTGACTTCTGAAAGATGTGCTTCAGAACGGTGTGTCTTCAGAACGACAAGACTTCAGAACGGTGTGCTTCAGAACAGTGTGCTTCAGAATGGTGTGACATCAGAACGGTATGCTTCTGAACGGTGTGACTTCAGAACGGTGTGACTTCAGAACGATGTGACTTCAGAACGGTGTGACTTCAGTATGGTGTGACTTCAGAACGGTGTGACTTCAGAACGGTGTGCTTCAGAACGGTGTGATTTCAGAACGGTGTGACATCAGAACGATGAGACTTCAGAACAGTGTGACTTCAGAACGGTGTGATTTCAGAATGGTGTGCTTCAGAACGGTATGATTTCAGAACGGTGTGACTTCAGAACGATGAGACTTCAGAACGGTGTGACTTCAGAACAGTGTGACTTCAGAACGGTGTGACGTAAGAACGGTGTGCTTCAGAACAGTGTGCTTCAGAACGGTGTGCTTCAGAATGGCGTGAATTCAGAACGGCGTGACTTCAGAATGGTGTGAATTCAGTACAGTGTGACTTCAGAACGGTGTGTCGTAAGAACGGTGGGCTTCAGAACAGTGTGCTTCAGAACGGTGTGCTTCAGAATGGCGTGACTTCAGAACGGCGTGACTTCAGTACGACGAGACTTCAGAACAGCGTGAATTCTGAAAGATGTGCTTCAGAACGGTGTGTCTTCAGAACGACAAGACTTCAGAACGGTGTGCTTCAGAACAGTGTGCTTCAGAACGGCGGGACTTCAGAACGACGTGACCTCAGAATGGTGTGCTTCAGAACGGCGTGACTTCAGAACCGTTTTCTTCAGAATGGTGTGACTTCAGAACGGTGTGATTTAGAACGGTGTGTCTTCAGAACGACGTGACTTCAGAACGGTGTGCTTCAGAACAGAGTGCTTCAGAACGGTGAGCTTCAGAAAGGTGTGACCTCAGAACGGTGTGCTTCAGAACGGCATGCTTCAGAAGGTGTGACTTCAGAACGGTGTGCTTCAGAAAAGCGTGACTTCAGAACGTCGAGACTTCAGAACGGCGTGACTTCTGCACTGTGTGCTTCACCCGGGTGATTCAGAACGGTGTGTGTCTTCAGACCGGTGCGCTTCAGAACAGTGTGACTTCAGAAAGGCGAGACTTCAGAACAGTGTGACTTCAGAACAGTGTGCTTCAGAACGGTGAGCTTCAGAAAGGTGTGACCTCAGAACGGTGTGCTTCAGAACGGTGTGACCTCAGAACGGTGTGCTTCAGAACGGCATGCTTCAAAGGTGTGACTTCAGAACGGTGTGCTTCATAAAAGCGTGACTTCAGAACGTCGAGACTTCAGAACGGCGTGACTTCTGCACTGTGTGCTTCACCCGGGTGATTCAGAACGGTGTGTGTCTTCTGAACGGTGCGCTTCAGAACAGTGTGACTTCAGAAAGGCGAGATTTCAGAACAGCGTGACTTCAGAACAGTGTGCTTCAGAATGGTGTGCTTCAGAACGGTGTGATTTCAGAACAGTATGCTTCAGAAGGGTGTGACTTCAGAACGGTGTGGTTCAGAACGGTGTGACTTCAGAATGGTGTGCTTTAGAACAGCGTGACTTCAGAACGGAGAGACTTCAGAACAGTGTGACTTCAGAACGGAGAGACTTCAGAACAGCGTGACTTTAGAACGGTGTGCTTCAGAACAGGGTGCTTCAGAACGGTGTGACTTCAGAGCTGTGTGACTTCAGAAGGGCGAGACTTCAGAACGGTGTGCTTCAGAACGGTGTGATTTCAGAACGGTGTGCTTCAGAATGGTGTGACCTCAGAACGGTGCGACCTCAGAACGGTGAGCTTCAGAAAGGTATGCTTCAGAACGGTGTGCTTCAGAACAGTGTGCTTCAGAACGGTGTGACATCAGAACGGTATGCTTCTGAATGGTGTGACTTCAGAACGGTGTGACTTCAGAACGATGTGACTTCAGAACGGTGTGACTTCAGAATGGTGTGACTTCAGAACGGTGTGACTTCAGAACGGTGTGCTTCAGAACGGTGTGATTTCAGAACGGTGTGACTTCAGAACGATGAGACTTCAGAACAGTGTGACTTCAGAACGGTGGGATGTCAGAACGGTGTGCTTCAGAACGGTGTGATTTCAGAACGGTGTGACTTCAGAACGATGAGACTTCAGAACGGTGTGACTTCAGAACAGTGTGACTTCAGAACGGTGTGACGTAAGAACGGTGTGCTTCAGAACAGTGTGCTTCAGAACGGTGTGCTTCAGAATGGCATGAATTCAGAACGGCGTGACTTCAGAATGATGTGAATTCAGAACAGTGTGACTTCAGAACGGTGTGACGTAAGAACGGTATGCTTCAGAACAGTGTGCTTCAGAACGGTGTGCTTCAGAATGGCGTGACTTCAGAACGGCGTGACTTCAGTACGACGAGACTTCAGAACAGCGTGACTTCTGAAAGATGTGCTTCAGAACGGTGTGTCTTCAGAACGACAAGACTTCAGAACGGTGTGCTTCAGAACAGTGTGCTTCAGAACGGCGGGACTTCAGAACGACGTGACTTCAGAATGGTGTGCTTCAGAACGGCGTGACTTCAGAACCGTTTTCTTCAGAATGGCGTGACTTCAGAACGGCGTCACTTCAGTACGACGAGACTTCAGAACAGCGTGACTTCTGAAAGATGTGCTTCAGAACGGTGTGTCTTCAGAACGACAAGACTTCAGAACGGTGTGCTTCAGAAAAGTGTGCTTCAGAACGGTGTGCTTCAGAATGGCGTGACTTCAGAACGGTGTCACTTCAGAACGGCGTCACTTCAGTACGACGAGACTTCAGAACAGCGCGACTTCTGAAAGATGTGCTTCAGAACGGTGTGTCTTCAGAACGACAAGACTTCAGAACGGTGTGCTTCAGAACAGTGTGCTTCAGAACGGTGTGACATCAGAACGGTATGCTTCTGAACGGTGTGACTTCAGAACGGTGTGACTTCAGAACGATGTGACTTCAGAACGGTGTGACTTCAGAACGGTGTGCTTCAGAACGGTGTGATTTCAGAACGGTGTGACTTCAGAACGATGAGACTTCAGAACAGTGTGACTTCAGAACGGTGTGATTTCAGAATGGTGTGCTTCAGAACGGTGTGATTTCAGAATGGTGTGACTTCAGAACGATGAGACTTCAGAACGGTGTGACTTCAGAACAGTGTGACTTCAGAACGGTGTGACGTAAGAACGGTGTGCTTCAGAACAGTGTGCTTCAGAACGGTGTGCTTCAGAATGGCGTGACTTCAGAACGGCGTGACTTCAGTACGACGAGACTTCAGAACAGCGTGACTTCTGAAAGATGTGCTTCAGAACGGTGTGTCTTCAGAACGACAAGACTTCAGAACGGTGTGCTTCAGAACGGAGTGCTTCAGAACGTCGGGACTTCAGAACGACGTGACTTCAGAATGGTGTCACTTCAGAACGGCGTGACTTCAGAACCGTTTTCTTCAGAATGGCGTGACTTCAGAACGGCGTCACTTCAGTACGACGAGACTTCAGAACAGCGTGACTTCTGAAAGATGTGCTTCAGAACGGTGTGTCTTCAGAACGACAAGACTTCAGAACGGTGTGCTTCAGAACAGTGTGCTTCAGAACGGTGTGCTTCAGAATGGCGTGACTTCAGAACGGTGTCACTTCAGAACGGCGTCACTTCAGTACGACGAGACTTCAGAACAGCGTGACTTCTGAAAGATGTGCTTCAGAACGGTGTGTCTTCAGAACGACAAGACTTCAGAACGGTGTGCTTCAGAACAGTGTGCTTCAGAACGGCGGGACTTCAGAACGACATGACTTCAGAATGGTGTGCTTCAGAACGGCGTGACTTCAGAACCGTTTTCTTCAGAATGGCGTGACTTCAGAACGGCGTCACTTCAGTACGACGAGACTTCAGAACAGCGTGACTTCTGAAAGATGTGCTTCAGAACGGTGTGTCTTCAGAACGACAAGACTTCAGAACGGTGTGCTTCAGAACAGTGTGCTTCAGAACGGTGTGCTTCAGAATGGCGTGACTTCAGAACGGTGTCACTTCAGAGCGGCGTCACTTCAGTACGACGAGACTTCAGAACAGCGTGACTTCTTAAAGATGTGCTTCAGAACGGTGTGTCTTCAGAACGACAAGACTTCAGAACGGTGTGCTTCAGAACAGTGTGCTTCAGAACGGTGTGACATCAGAACGGTATGCTTCTGAACGGTGTGACTTCAGAACGGTGTGACTTCAGAACGATGTGACTTCAGAACGGTGTGACTTCAGTATGGTGTGACTTCAGAACGGTGTGACTTCAGAACGGTGTGCTTCAGAACGGTGTGACTTCAGAACAGTGTGACTTCAGAACAGTGTGACGTAAGAACGGTGTGCTTCAGAACAGTGTGCTTCAGAACGGTGTGCTTCAGAATGGCGTGAATTCAGAACGGTGTGACTTCAGAACGGTGTGACTTCAGAACAGTGTGACTTCAGAACGGTGTGACGTAAGAACGGTGAGCTTCAGAACAGTGTGCTTCAGAACGGTTTGCTTCAGAATGGCGTGACTTCAGAACGGCGTGACTTCAGTACGACGAGACTTCAGAACAGCGTGACTTCTGAAAGATGTGCTTCAGAACGGTGTGTCTTCAGAACGACAAGACTTCAGAACGGTGTGCTTCAGAACGGTGTTTTTCAGAACGGCGGGACTTCAGAACGGTGTGACTTCAGAACAGTGTGACTTCAGAACAGTGTGACGTAAGAACGGTGTGCTTCAGAACAGTGTGCTTCAGAACGGTGTGCTTCAGAATGGCGTGAATTCAGAACGGTGTGACTTCAGAACGGTGTGACTTCAGAACAGTGTGACTTCAGAACGGTGTGATTCAGAACGGCGGGACTTCAGAACGACGTGACTTCAGAATGGTGTGCTTCAGAACGGCGTGACTTCAGAACCGTTTTCTTCAGAATGGCGTGACTTCAGAACGGCGTCACTTCAGTACGACGAGACTTCAGAACAGCGTGACTTCTGAAAGATGTGCTTCAGAACGGTGTGTCTTCAGAACGACAAGACTTCAGAACGGTGTGCTTCAGAACAGTGTGCTTCAGAATGGTGTGACATCAGAACGGTATGCTTCTGAACGGTGTGACTTCAGAACGGTGTGACTTCAGAACGATGTGACTTCAGAACGGTGTGACTTCAGTATGGTGTGACTTCAGAACGGTGTGACTTCAGAACGGTGTGCTTCAGAACGGTCTGATTTCAGAACGGTGTGACTTCAGAACGATGAGACTTCAGAACGGTGTGACTTCAGAACAGTGTGACTTCAGAACGGTGTGACGTAAGAACGGTGTGCTTCAGAACAGTGTGCTTCAGAACGGTGTGCTTCAGAATGGCGTGAATTCAGAACGGCGTGACTTCAGAATGGTGTGAATTCAGAACAGTGTGACTTCAGAACGGTGTGTCGTAAGAACAGTGCGCTTCAGAACAGTGTGCTTCAGAACGGTGTGCTTCAGAATGGCGTGACTTCAGAACGGCGTGACATCAGTACGACGAGACTTCAGAACAGCGTGACTTCTGAAAGATGTGCTTCAGAACGGTGTGTCTTCAGAACGACAAGACTTCAGAACGGTGTGCTTCAGAATGGTGTGCTTCAGAACGGTGTGATTTCAGAACAGTATGCTTCAGAAGGGTGTGACTTCAGAACGGTGTGGTTCAGAACGGTGTGACTTCAGAATGGTGTGCTTTAGAACAGCGTGACTTCAGAACGGAGAGACTTCAGAACAGCGTGACTTTAGAACGGTGTGCTTCAGAACAGGGTGCTTCAGAACGGTGTGACTTCAGAACTGTGTGACTTCAGAAGGGCGAGACTTCAGAACGGTGTGCTTCAGAACGGTGTGATTTCAGAACGGTGTGCTTCAGAATGGTGTGACCTCAGAACGGTGCGACCTCAGAACGGTGAGCTTCAGAAAGGTATGCTTCAGAACGGTGTGCTTCAGAACGGTGTGACCTCAGAACGGTATGCTTCTGAACGGTGTGACTTCAGAACGGTGTGACTTCAGAACGATGTGACTTCAGAACGGTGTGACTTCAGAACGGTGTGACTTCAGGACGGTGTGACTTCAGAACGGTGTGCTTCAGAACGGTGTGATTTCAGAACGGTGTGACTTCAGAACGATGAGACTTCAGAACAGTGTGACTTCAGAACGGTGTGATTTCAGAACGGTGTGCTTCAGAACGGTGTGATTTCAGAACGGTGTGACTTCAGAACGATGAGACTTCAGAACGGTGTGACTTCAGAACAGTGTGACTTCAGAACGGTGTCACTTCAGAACGGCGTCACTTCAGTACGACGAGACTTCAGAACAGCGTGACTTCTGAAAGATGTGCTTCAGAACGGTGTGTCTTCAGAACGACAAGACTTCAGAACGGTGTGCTTCAGAACAGTGTGCTTCAGAACGGTGTGACATCAGAACGGTATGCTTCTGAACGGTGTGACTTCAGAACGGTGTGACTTCAGAACGATGTGACTTCAGAACGGTGTGACTTCAGTATGGTGTGACATCAGAACGGTGTGACTTCAGAACGGTGTGCTTCAGAGCGGTGTGATTTCAGAACGGTGTGACTTCAGAACGATGAGACTTCAGAACAGTGTGACTTCAGAACGGTGTGATTTCAGAATGGTGTGCTTCAGAACGGTGTGATTTCAGAACGGTGTGACTTCAGAATGATGAGACTTCAGAACGGTGTGACTTCAGAACAGTGTGACTTCAGAACGGTGTGACGTAAAAACGGTGTGCTTCAGAACAGTGTGCTTCAGAACGGTGTGCTTCAGAATGGCGTGAATTCAGAACGGCGTGACTTCAGAATGGTGTGAATTCAGAACAGTGTGACTTCAGAACGGTGTGTCGTAAGAACGGTGTGCTTCAGAACATTGTGCTTCAGAACGGTGTGCTTCAGAATGGCGTGACTTCAGAACGGCGTCACTTCAGTACGACGAGACTTCAGAACAGCGTGACTTCTGAAAGATGTGCTTCAGAACGGTGTGTCTTCAGAACGACAAGACTTCAGAACGGTGTGCTTCAGAACGGTGTGCTTCAGAACGGCGGGACTTCAGAACGACGTGACGTCAGAATGGTGTGCTTCAGAATGGCGTGACTTCAGAACCGTTTTCTTCAGAATGGCGTGACTTCAGAACGGCGTCACTTCAGTACGACGAGACTTCAGAACAGCGTGACTTCTGAAAGATATGCTTCAGAACGGTGTGTCTTCAGAACGACAAGACTTCAGAACGGTGTGCTTCAGAACAGTGTGCTTCAGAACGGTGTGCTTCAGAATGGCGTGACTTCAGAACGGTGTCACTTCAGAACGGCGTCACTTCAGTACGACGAGACTTCAGAACAGCGTGACTTCTGAAAGATGTGCTTCAGAACGGTGTGTCTTCAGAACGACAAGACTTCAGAACGGTGTGCTTCAGAACAGTGTGCTTCAGAACGGTGTGACATCAGAATGGTATGCTTCTGAACGGTGTGACTTCAGAACGGTGTGACTTCAGAACCATGTGACTTCAGAACGGTGTGACTTCAGTATGGTGTGACTTCAGAACGGTGTGACTTCAGAACGGTGTGCTTCAGAACGGTGTGATTTCAGAACGGTGTGACTTCAGAACGATGAGACTTCAGAACGATGAGACTTCAGAACGGTGTGACTTCAGAACAGTTTGACTTCAGAACGGTGTGACGTAAGAACGGTGTGCTTCAGAACAGTGTGCTTCAGAACGGTGTGCTTCAGAATGGCGTGAATTCAGAACGGCATGACTTCAGAATGGTGTGAATTCAGAACAGTGTGACTTCAGAACGGTGTGTTGTAAGAACGGTGTGCTTCAGAACAGTGTGCTTCAGAACGGTGTGCTTCAGAATGGCGTGACTTCAGAACGGCGTGACTTCAGTACGACGAGACTTCAGAACAGCGTGACTTCTGAAAGATGTGCTTCAGAACGGTGTGTCTTCAGAACGACAAGACTTCAGAACGGTGTGCTTCAGAACAGTGTGCTTCAGAACGGTGTGCTTCAGAATGGCGTGACTTCAGAACGGTGTCACTTCAGAACGGCGTCACTTCAGTACGACGAGACTTCAGAACAGCGTGACTTCTGAAAGATGTGCTTCAGAACGGTGTGTCTTCAGAACGAAAGACTTCAGAACGGTGTGCTTCAGAACAGTGTGCTTCAGAACGGCGGGACTTCAGAACGACGTGACTTCAGAATGGTGTGCTTCAGAACGGCGTGACTTCAGAACCGTTTTCTTCAGAATGGTGTGACTTCAGAACGGTGTGATTTAGAACGGTGTGTCTTCAGAACGACGTGACTTCAGAACGGTGTGCTTCAGAACGGTGTGACCTCAGAACGGTGTGCTTCAGAACGGCATGCTTCAGAAGGTGTGACTTCAGAACGGTGTGCTTCAGAAAAGCGTGACTTCAGAACGTCGAGACTTCAGAACGGCGTGACTTCTGCACTGTGTGCTTCACCCGGGTGATTCAGAACGGTGTGTGTCTTCTGAACGGTGCGCTTCAGAACGGTGTGATTTCAGAACAGTATGCTTCAGAAGGGTGTGACTTCAGAACGGTGTGGTTCAGAACGGTGTGACTTCAGAATGGTGTGCTTTAGAACAGCGTGACTTCAGAACGGAGAGACTTCAGAACAGCGTGACTTTAGAACGGTGTGCTTCAGAACAGGGTGCTTCAGAACGGTGTGACTTCAGAACTGTGTGACTTCAGAAGGGCGAGACTTCAGAACGGTGTGCTTCAGAACGGTGTGATTTCAGAACGGTGTGCTTCAGAACGGTGTGATTTCAGAACGGTGAGCTTCAGAATGGTGTGACCTCAGAACGGTGCGACCTCAGAACGGTGAGCTTCAGAAAGGTATGCTTCAGAACGGTGTGCTTCAGAACGGTGTGACCTCAGAACGGTATGCTTCTGAACGGTGTGACTTCAGAACGGTGTGACTTCAGAACGATGTGACTTCAGAGCGGTGTGACTTCAGAATGGTGTGACTTCAGAACGGTGTGACTTCAGAACGGTGTGCTTCAGAACGGTGTGATTTCAGAACGGTGTGACTTCAGAACGATGAGACTTCAGAACAGTGTGACTTCAGAACGGTGTGATTTCAGAACGGTATGCTTCAGAACGGTGTGATTTCAGAACGGTGTGACTTCAGAACGATGAGACTTCAGAACGGTTTGACTTCAGAACAGTGTGACTTCAGAACGGTGTGACGTAAGAACGGTGTGCTTCAGAACAGTGTGCTTCAGAACGGTGTGCTTCAGAATGGCATGAATTCAGAACGGCGTGACTTCAGAATGATGTGAATTCAGAACAGTGTGACTTCAGAACGGTGTGACGTAAGAACGGTGTGCTTCAGAATGGTGTGACTTCAGAACGGTGTGACTTCAGAATGGTGTGCTTCATAACGGTGTGATTTCAGAACGGTGTGACTTCAGAACGATGAGACTTCAGAACAGTGTGACTTCAGAACGGTGTGATTTCAGAACGGTGTGCTTCAGAACGGTGTGATTTCAGAACGGTGTGACTTCAGAACGATGAGACTTCAGAACGGTGTGACTTCAGAACAGTGTGACTTCAGAACGGTGTGACGTAAGAACGGTGTGCTTCAGAACAGTGTGCTTCAGAACGGTGTGCTTCAGAATGGCATGAATTCAGAACGGCATGACTTCAGAATGATGTGAATTCAGAACAGTGTGACTTCAGAACGGTGTGACATAAGAACGGTGTGCTTCAGAATGGCGTGACTTCAGAACGGCGTCACTTCAGTACGACGAGACTTCAGAACAGCGTGACTTCTGAAAGATGTGCTTCAGAACGGTGTGTCTTCAGAACGACGTGACTTCAGAATGGTGTGCTTCAGAACGGCGTGACTTCAGAACCGTTTTCTTCAGAATGGTGTGACTTCAGAACGGTGTGATTTAGAACGGTGTGTCTTCAGAACGACGTGACTTCAGAACGGTGTGCTTCAGAACGGTGTGACCTCAGAACGGTGTGCTTCAGAACGGCATGCTTCAGAAGGTGTGACTTCAGAACGGTGTGCTTCAGAAAAGCGTGACTTCAGAACGTCGAGACTTCAGAACGGCGTGACTTCTGCACTGTGTGCTTCACCCGGGTGATTCAGAACGGTGTGTGTCTTCTGAACGGTGCGCTTCAGAACGGTGTGATTTCAGAACAGTATGCTTCAGAAGGGTGTGACTTCAGAACGGTGTGGTTCAGAACGGTGTGACTTCAGAATGGTGTGCTTTAGAACAGCGTGACTTCAGAACGGAGAGACTTCAGAACAGCGTGACTTTAGAACGGTGTGCTTCAGAACAGGGTGCTTCAGAACGGTGTGACTTCAGAACTGTGTGACTTCAGAAGGGCGAGACTTCAGAACGGTGTGCTTCAGAACGGTGTGATTTCAGAACGGTGTGCTTCAGAACGGTGTGATTTCAGAACGGTGAGCTTCAGAATGGTGTGACCTCAGAACGGTGCGACCTCAGAACGGTGAGCTTCAGAAAGGTATGCTTCAGAACGGTGTGCTTCAGAACGGTGTGACCTCAGAACGGTATGCTTCTGAACGGTGTGACTTCAGAACGGTGTGACTTCAGAACGATGTGACTTCAGAGCGGTGTGACTTCAGAATGGTGTGACTTCAGAACGGTGTGACTTCAGAACGGTGTGCTTCAGAACGGTGTGATTTCAGAACGGTGTGACTTCAGAACGATGAGACTTCAGAACAGTGTGACTTCAGAACGGTGTGATTTCAGAACGGTATGCTTCAGAACGGTGTGATTTCAGAACGGTGTGACTTCAGAACGATGAGACTTCAGAACGGTTTGACTTCAGAACAGTGTGACTTCAGAACGGTGTGACGTAAGAACGGTGTGCTTCAGAACAGTGTGCTTCAGAACGGTGTGCTTCAGAATGGCATGAATTCAGAACGGCGTGACTTCAGAATGATGTGAATTCAGAACAGTGTGACTTCAGAACGGTGTGACGTAAGAACGGTGTGCTTCAGAATGGTGTGACTTCAGAACGGTGTGACTTCAGAATGGTGTGCTTCATAACGGTGTGATTTCAGAACGGTGTGACTTCAGAACGATGAGACTTCAGAACAGTGTGACTTCAGAACGGTGTGATTTCAGAACGGTGTGCTTCAGAACGGTGTGATTTCAGAACGGTGTGACTTCAGAACGATGAGACTTCAGAACGGTGTGACTTCAGAACAGTGTGACTTCAGAACGGTGTGACGTAAGAACGGTGTGCTTCAGAACAGTGTGCTTCAGAACGGTGTGCTTCAGAATGGCATGAATTCAGAACGGCATGACTTCAGAATGATGTGAATTCAGAACAGTGTGACTTCAGAACGGTGTGACATAAGAACGGTGTGCTTCAGAATGGCGTGACTTCAGAACGGCGTCACTTCAGTACGACGAGACTTCAGAACAGCGTGACTTCTGAAAGATGTGCTTCAGAACGGTGTGTCTTCAGAACGACAAGACTTCAGAACGGTGTGCTTCAGAACGGTGTGCTTCAGAACGGCGGGACTTCAGAACGACGTGACTTCAGAATGGTGTGCTTCAGAACGGCGTGACTTCAGAACGGCGTCACTTCAGTACGACGAGACTTCAGAACAGCGTGAATTCTGAAAGATGTGCTTCAGAACGGTGTGTCTTCAGAACGACAAGACTTCAGAACGGTGTGCTTCAGAACAGTGTGCTTCAGAACGGTGTGCTTCAGAATGGCGTGACTTCAGAACGGCGTCACTTCAGTACGACGAGACTTCAGAACAGCGTGACTTCTGAAAGATGTGCTTCAGAACGGTGTGTCTTCAGAACGACAAGACTTCAGAACGGTGTGCTTCAGAACGGTGTGCTTCAGAACGGCGGGACTTCAGAACGACGTGACTTCAGAATGGTGTGCTTCAGAACGGCGTGACTTCAGAATCGTTTTCTTCAGAATGGTGTGACTTCAGAACGGTGTGATTTAGAACGGTGTGTCTTCAGAACGACGTGACTTCAGAACGGTGTGCTTCAGAACAGAGTGCTTCAGGACGGTGTGCTTCAGAACGGCATGCTTCAGAAGGTGTGACTTCAGAACGGTGTGCTTCAGAAAAGCGTGACTTCAGAACGTCGAGACTTCAGAACGGCGTGACTTCTGCACTGTGTGCTTCAGAACGGTGCGCTTCAGAACAGTGTGACTTCAGAAAGGCGAGACTTCAGAACAGTGTGACTTCAGAACAGTGTGCTTCAGAATGGTGTGCTTCAGAACGGTGTGATTTCAGAACAGTATGCTTCAGAAGGGTGTGACTTCAGAACGGTGTGGTTCAGAACGGTGTGTCTTCAGAATGGTGTGCTTTAGAACAGCGTGACTTCAGAACGGAGAGACTTCAGAACAGCGTGACTTTAGAACGGTGTGCTTCAGAACAGGGTGCTTCAGAACGGTGTGACTTCAGAACTGTGTGACTTCAGAAGGGCGAGACTTCAGAACGGTGTGCTTCAGAACGGTGTGATTTCAGAACGGTGTGCTTCAGAATGGTGTGACCTCAGAACGGTGCGACCTCAGAACGGTGAGCTTCAGAAAGGTATGCTTCAGAACGGTGTGCTTCAGAACGGTGTGACATCAGAACGGTATGCTTCTGAACGGTGTGACTTCAGAACGGTGTGACTTCAGAACGATGTGACTTCAGAACGGTGTGACTTCAGAACGGTGTGACTTCAGGACGGTGTGACTTCAGAACGGTGTGCTTCAGAACGGTGTGATTTCAGAACGGTGTGACTTCAGAACGATGAGACTTCAGAACAGTGTGACTTCAGAACGGGAGTGACTTCAGAACGAAGTGCTTCAGAACGGTGTGCTTCAGAACGGTGTGACTTCAGAACGATGAGACTTCAGAACGGTGTGACGTAAGAACGGTGTGCTTCAGAACAGTGTGCTTCAGAACGGTGTGCTTCAGAATGGCGTGAATTCAGAACGGCGTGACTTCAGAACGGTGTGACTTCAGAACAGTGTGACTTCAGAACGGTGTGACGTAAGAACAGTGTGCTTCAGAACAGTGTGCTTCAGAATGGCGTGACTTCAGAACAACGTGACTTCAGTACGACGAGACTTCAGAACAGCGTGACTTCTGAAAGGTGTGCTTCAGAACGGTGTGACTTCTGAACGACGTGACTTCAGAACGGTGTGACTTCAGAACAGTGTGACTTCAGAACGGTGTGACGTAAGAACGGTGTGCTTCAGAACAGTGTGCTTCAGCACGGTGTGCTTCAGAATGGCGTGACTTCAGAACGGCATGACTTCAGCACGACGAGACTTCAGAACAGCGTGACTTCTGAAAGGTGTGCTTCAGAACGGTGAGTCTTCAGAACGACGAGACTTCAGAACCGTGTGCTGCAGAACGGTGTGCTTCAGAACGGCGTGTCTTCAGAACGATGTGACTTCAGAATGGTGTGCTTCAGAACGGCATGCTTCAGAAGGTGTGACTTCAGAACGGTGTGCTTCAGAAAAGCGTGACTTCAGAACGTCGAGACTTCAGAACAGTGTGACTTCAGAATGGCGTGATTTCAGAACGGTGTGACTTCAGAACAGTATGACTTCAGAAAGGTGTGATTTCAGAACTGTGTGACTTCACAATGGTGTGCTTCAGAACAGCGTGACTTCAGAATGGCATGATTTCAGAATGGTGTGACTTCAGAACGGGAGTGACTTCAGAACGATGTGCTTCAGAACGGTGTGCTTCAGACCGGTGTGACTACAGAACGGTGTGACTTCAGAACGGTGAGCTTCAGAACGGTGTGATTTCAGAACGGTGTGACTTCAGAATGACGTGACTTCAGAACGGTGTGACTTCAGAACGGTTTGACTTCAGAACGGTGTGACTTCAGAACGGTGTGCTTCAGAACGGTGTGATTTCAGAACGGTGTGACTTCTGAACGACGTGACTTCAGAACGGTGTGCTTCAGAACAGTGTGCTTCAGAAAGGTGTGCTTCAGAATGGCGTGACTTCAGAACGGCGTGAGTTCAGCACGACGAGACTTCAGAACAGCGTGACTTCTGAAAGGTGTGCTTCAGAATGGTGTGTCTTCAGAACCGTGTGCTTCAGAACGGTGTGCTTCAGAACGGCGTGTCTTCAGAACGACGTGACTTCAGAATGGTGTGCTTCAGAACGGCATGCTTCAGAAGGTGTGACTTCAGAACGGTGTGCTTCAGAAAAGCGTGACTTCAGAACGTCGAGACTTCAGAACAGCGTGACTTCAGAACGGTGTGCTTCAGAACGGTGTGATTTCAGAATGGTGTGACTTCAGAACGGTATGCTTCAGAACAGTGTGACTTCAGAAAGGCTAGACTTCAGAACAGTGTGACTTCAGAACAATGTGCTTCAGAATGGTGTGCTTCAGAACGGAGTGATTTCCGGACGGTATGCTTCAGAACGGTGTGACTTCAGAACTGTGTGGTTCAGAACGGTGTGACTTCAGAATGGTGTGGTTTAGAACAGCTTGACTTCAGAAGGGAGAGACTTCAGAACAGCTTGACTTTAGAACGGTGTGCTTCAGAACGGGGTGCTTCAGAACGGTGTGACTTCAGAAATGTGTGACTTCAGAAGGGCGAGACTTCAGAACGGTGTGCTTCAGAACGGTGTGATTTCAGAACGGTGTGCTTCAGAAGGGTGTGACCTCAGAACGGTATGCTTCAGAACGGTGTGACTTCAGAACGGTGTGACTTCAGAATGGTGTGACTTTAGAATGATGTGACTTCAGAATGGTGTGACCTCAGAACGGTGTGCTTCAGAACAGTGTGCTTCAGAACTGTGTGCTTCAGAACGGTGTGACCTCAGAACGGTGTGCTTCTGAACGGTGTGACTAATGAACAGTGTGACTTTAGAATGGTGTGACTTTAGAATGATGTGACTTCAGAACAGTGTGACCTCACAATGGCGTGACTTCAGAAAGGTGTGCCTAAGAACAGTGTGACTTCAGAATGGTGTGACTTCAGAAAGATGTGATTTCAGAACGGTGTGACTTCAGAACAGTGTGCTTCACAAAGGCGTGACTTCAGAATGGTGTGATTTCAGAATGGTGTGACTTCAGAAAGGTGTGATTTCAGAACTGTGTGACTTCAGAACGGTGTGCTTCAGAACAGCATGACTTCAGAACGGCGTGATTTCAGAAAGGTGTGACTTCCGAACAGTGTGACTTCAGAAAGGTGTGATTTCAGAAATGTGTGACTTCAGAACGGTGTATTTCAAAACGGTGTGACTTCAGAACAGTGTGACTTCAGAATGGTGTGCTTCAGAACGGTGTGATTTCAGAACGGTGTGACTTCAGAACGATGAGACTTCAGAACGATGAGACTTCAGAACGGTGTGACTTCAGAACAGTTTGACTTCAGAACGGTGTGAGGTAAGAACGGTGTGCTTCAGAACAGTGTGCTTCAGAACGGTGTGCTTCAGAATGGCGTGAATTCAGAACGGCATGACTTCAGAATGGTGTGAATTCAGAACAGTGTGACTTCAGAACGGTGTGTTGTAAGAACGGTGTGCTTCAGAACAGTGTGCTTCAGAACGGTGTGCTTCAGAATGGCGTGACTTCAGAACGGCGTGACTTCAGTACGACGAGACTTCAGAACAGCGTGACTTCTGAAAGATGTGCTTCAGAACGGTGTGTCTTCAGAACGACGAGACTTCAGAAACGTGTGCTTCAGAACAGTGTGCTTCAGAACGGGGTGCTTCAGAATGGTGTGACTTCAGAACGGTGTCACTTCAGAACGGCGTCACTTCAGTACGACGAGACTTCAGAACAGCGTGACTTCTGAAAGATGTGCTTCAGAACGGTGTGTCTTCAGAACGAAAGACTTCAGAACGGTGTGCTTCAGAACAGTGTGCTTCAGAACGGCGGGACTTCAGAACGACGTGACTTCAGAATGGTGTGCTTCAGAACGGCGTGACTTCAGAACCGTTTTCTTCAGAATGGTGTGACTTCAGAACGGTGTGATTTAGAACGGTGTGTCTTCAGAACGACGTGACTTCAGAACGGTGTGCTTCAGAACAGAGTGCTTCAGAACGGTGTGCTTCAGAACGGTGTGACCTCAGAACGGTGTGCTTCAGAACGGCATGCTTCAGAAGGTGTGACTTCAGAACGGTGTGACTTCAGAACGGCGTGACTTCTGCACTGTGTGCTTCACCCGGGTGATTCAGAACGGTGTGTGTCTTCTGAACGGTGCGCTTCAGAACGGTGTGATTTCAGAACAGTATGCTTCAGAAGGGTGTGACTTCAGAACGGTGTGGTTCAGAACGGTGTGACTTCAGAATGGTGTGCTTTAGAACAGCGTGACTTCAGAACGGAGAGACTTCAGAACAGCGTGACTTTAGAACGGTGTGCTTCAGAACAGGGTGCTTCAGAACGGTGTGCTTCAGAATGGCATGAATTCAGAACGGCGTGACTTCAGAATGATGTGAATTCAGAACAGTGTGACTTCAGAACGGTGTGACGTAAGAACGGTGTGCTTCAGAATGGTGTGAATTCAGAACGGTGTGACTTCAGAACGGTGTGCTTCAGAACGGTGTGATTTCAGAACGGTGTGACTTCAGAACGATGAGACTTCAGAACAGTGTGACTTCAGAACGGTGTGATTTCAGAACGGTGTGCTTCAGAACGGTGTGATTTCAGAACGGTGTGACGTCAGAACGATGAGACTTCAGAACGGTGTGACTTCAGAACAGTGTGACTTCAGAACGGTGTGACGTAAGAACGGTGTGCTTCAGAACAGTGTGCTTCAGAACGGTGTGCTTCAGAATGGCATGAATTCAGAACGGCGTGACTTCAGAATGATGTGAATTCAGAACAGTGTGACTTCAGAACGGTGTGACGTAAGAACGGTGTGCTTCACAATGGCGTGACTTCAGAACGGCGTCACTTCAGTACGACGAGACTTCAGAACAGCGTGACTTCTGAAAGATGTGCTTCAGAACGGTGTGTCTTCAGAACGACAAGACTTCAGAACAGTGTGCTTCAGAACGGTGTGCTTCAGAACGGCGGGACTTCAGAACGACGTGACTTCAGAATGGTGTGCTTCAGAACGGCGTGACTTCAGAACCGTTTTCTTCAGAATGGCGTGACTTCAGAACGGCGTCACTTCAGTACGACGAGACTTCAGAACAGCATGACTTCTGAAAGATGTGCTTCAGAACGGTGTGTCTTCAGAACGACAAGACTTCAGAACGGTGTGCTTCAGAACAGTGTGCTTCAGAATGGTGTGCTTCAGAATGGCGTGACTTCAGAACGGCGTCACTTCAGTACGACGAGACTTCAGAACAGCGTGACTTCTGAAAGATGTGCTTCAGAACGGTGTGTCTTCAGAACGACAAGACTTCAGAACGGTGTGCTTCAGAACGGTGTGCTTCAGAACGGCGGGACTTCAGAACGACGTGACTTCAGAATGGTGTGCTTCAGAACGGCGTGACTTCAGAATCGTTTTCTTCAGAATGGTGTGACTTCAGAACGGTGTGATTTAGAACGGTGTGTCTTCAGAACGACGTGACTTCAGAACGGTGTGCTTCAGAACAGAGTGCTTCAGGACGGTGTGCTTCAGAACGGCATGCTTCAGAAGGTGTGACTTCAGAACGGTGTGCTTCAGAAAAGCGTGACTTCAGAACGTCGAGACTTCAGAACGGCGTGACTTCTGCACTGTGTGCTTCAGAACGGTGTGATTCAGAACGGTGTGTGTCTTCAGAACGGTGCGCTTCAGAACAGTGTGACTTCAGAAAGGCGAGACTTCAGAACAGTGTGACTTCAGAACAGTGTGCTTCAGAATGGTGTGCTTCAGAACGGTGTGATTTCAGAACAGTATGCTTCAGAAGGGTGTGACTTCAGAACGGTGTGGTTCAGAACGGTGTGACTTCAGAATGGTGTGCTTTAGAACAGCGTGACTTCAGAACGGAGAGACTTCAGAACAGCGTGACTTTAGAACGGTGTGCTTCAGAACAGGGTGCTTCAGAACGGTGTGACTTCAGAACTGTGTGACTTCAGAAGGGCGAGACTTCAGAACGGTGTGCTTCAGAACGGTGTGATTTCAGAACGGTGTGCTTCAGAATGGTGTGACCTCAGAACGGTGCGACCTCAGAACGCTGAGCTTCAGAAAGGTATGCTTCAGAACGGTATGCTTCTGAACGGTGTGACTTCAGAACGGTGTGACTTCAGAACGATGTGACTTCAGAACGGTGTGACTTCAGAATGGTGTGACTTCAGGACGGTGTGACTTCAGAACGGTGTGCTTCAGAACGGTGTGATTTCAGAACGGTGTGACTTCAGAACGATGAGACTTCAGAACAGTGTGACTTCAGAACGGTGTGATTTCAGAACGGTGTGCTTCAGAACGGTGTGATTTCCGAACGGTGTGACTTCAGAACGATGAGACTTCAGAACGGTGTGACTTCAGAACAGTGTGACTTCAGAACGGCGTGACTTCAGTACGACGAGACTTCAGAACAGCGTGACTTCTGAAAGGTGTGCTTCAGAACGGTGTGACTTCTGAACGACGTGACTTCAGAACGGTGTGACTTCAGAACAGTGTGACTTCAGAACGGTGTGACGTAAGAACGGTGTGCTTCAGAACAGTGTGCTTCAGCACGGTGTTCTTCAGAATGGCGTGACTTCAGAACAGCATGACTTCAGCACGACGAGACTTCAGAACAGCGTGACTTCTGAAAGGTGTGCTTCAGAACGGTGAGTCTTCAGAACGACGAGACTTCAGAACCGTGTGCTGCAGAACGGTGTGCTTCAGAACGGCGTGTCTTCAGAACGATGTGACTTCAGAATGGTGTGCTTCAGAACGGCATGCTTCAGAAGGTGTGACTTCAGAATGGTGTGCTTCAGAAAAGCGTGACTTCAGAACGTCGAGACTTCAGAACAGTGTGACTTCAGAATGGCGTGATTTCAGAACGGTGTGACTTCAGAACAGTATGACTTCAGAAAGGTGTGATTTCAGAACTGTGTGACTTCACAATGGTGTGCTTCAGAGCGGCGTGACTTCAGAATGGCATGATTTCAGAATGATGTGACTTCAGAACGGGAGTGACTTCAGAATGATGTGCTTCAGAACGGTGTGCTTCAGACCGGTGTGACTACAGAACGGTGTGACTTCAGAACGGTGAGCTTCAGAACGGTGTGATTTCAGAACGGTGTGACTTCAGAATGACGTGACTTCAGAACGGTGTGACTTCAGAACGTTGTGAATTCAGAACGGTGTGACTTCAGAACGGTGTGCTTCAGAACGGTGTGATTTCAGAACGGTGTGACTTCTGAACGACGTGACTTCAGAACGGTGTGCTTCAGAACAATGTGCTTCAGAAAGGTGTGCTTCAGAATGGCGTGACTTCAGAACGGCGTGACTTCAGCACGACGAGACTTCAGAACAGCGTGACTTCTGAAAGGTGTGCTTCAGAACGGTGTGTCTTCAGAACCGTGTGCTTCAGAACGGTGTGCTTCAGAACGGCGTGTCTTCAGAACGACGTGACTTCAGAATGGTGTGCTTCAGAACGGCATGCTTCAGAAGGTGTGACTTCAGAACGGTGTGCTTCAGAAAAGCGTGACTTCAGAACGTCGAGACTTCAGAACAGCGTGACTTCAGAACGGTGTGCTTCAGAACGGTGTGATTTCAGAATGGTGTGACTTCAGAACGGTATGCTTCAGAACAGTGTGACTTCAGAAAGGCTAGACTTCAGAACAGTGTGACTTCAGAACAATGTGCTTCAGAATGGTGTGCTTCAGAACGGAGTGATTTCCGGACGGTATGCTTCAGAACGGTGTGACTTCAGAACTGTGTGGTTCAGAACGGTGTGACTTCAGAATGGTGCGGTTTAGAACAGCTTGACTTCAGAAGGGAGAGACTTCAGAACAGCTTGACTTTAGAACGGTGTGCTTCAGAACGGGGTGCTTCAGAACGGTGTGACTTCAGAAATGTGTGACTTCAGAAGGGCGAGACTTCAGAACGGTGTGCTTCAGAACGGTGTGATTTCAGAACGGTGTGCTTCAGAAGGGTGTGACCTCAGAACGGTATGCTTCTGAACGGTGTGACTTCAGAACGGTGTGACTTCAGAATGGTGTGACTTTAGAATGATGTGACTTCAGAATGGTGTGACCTCAGAACGGTGTGCTTCTGAACGGTGTGACTAATGAACGGTGCGACTTTAGAATGGTGTGACTTTAGAATGATGTGACTTCAGAACAGTGTGATATCAGAATGGCGTGACTTCAGAAAGGTGTGCCTAAGAACAGTGTGACTTCAGAATGGTGTGACTTCAGAAAGATGTGATTTCAGAACGGTGTGACTTCAGAACAGTATGATTCACAAAGGCGTGACTTCAGAATGGTGTGATTTCAGAATGGTGTGACTTCAGAAAGGTGTGATTTCAGAACTGTGTGACTTCAGAACGGTGTGCTTCAGAACAGCATGACTTCAGAACGGCGTGATTTCAGAAAGGTGTGACTTCCGAACAGTGTGACTTCAGAAAGGTGTGATTTCAGAACTGTGTGACTTCAGAACGGTGTATTTCAAAACGGTGTGACTTCAGAACAGTGTGACTTCAGAATGGTGTGCTTCAGAACGGCGTGACTTCAGAATGGCGAGACTTCAGAAAGGTGTGATTTCAGAACGGTGTGACTGCAGAACAGTGTGCTTCACAATGGCGTGACTTCAGAATGGCGTGACTTCAGAACAGCGTGACTTCAGAATGGCGTGATTTCAGAACGGTGTGACTTCAGAACAGTATGACTTCAGAAAGGTGTGATTTCAGAACTGTGTGACTTCACAATGGTGTGCTTCAGAACGACATGACTTCAGAATGGCATGATTTCAGAACGGTGTGACTTCAGAACGGTGTGACTTCAGAACGGGGGTGACTACAGGACGATGTGCTTCAGAACGGTGTGCTTCAGAACGGTGTGACTACAGAACGGTGTGACTTCAGAACGGTGTGACTTCATAACGGTGTGACTTCAGAACGGTGTGCTTCAGAACGGTGTGATTTCAGAACGGTGTGACTTCAGAACGATGAGACTTCAGAACGGTGTGACGTAAGAACGGTGTGCTTCAGAACAGTGTGCTTCAGAACGGTGTGCTTCAGAATGGCGTGAATTCAGAACAACGTGACTTCAGTACGACTAGACTTCAGAACAGCGTGACTTCTGAAAGGTGTGCTTCAGAACGGTGTGTCTTCAGAACGACGTGACTTCAGAACCGTGTGCTTCTGAACGGTGTGCTTCAGAACAGCGGGACTTCACAACGACGTGACTTCAGAATGGTGTGCTTCAGAACGGCGTGACTTCAGAACGGTGTGCTTCAGAACGATGTGACTGCAGAACGGTGTGCTTCAGAACGGTGTGACCTCAGAACGGTGTGCTTCAGAACGGCATGCTTCAGAAGGTGTGACTTCAGAACGGTGTGCTTCAGAAAAGCGTGACTTCAGAACGTCGAGACTTCAGAACGGCGTGACTTCAGCACTGTGTGCTTCAGAGCGGTGTGATTCAGAACGGTGTGTGTCTTCAGAACGGTGCGCTTCAGAACAGTGTGACTTCAGAAAGGCGAGACTTCAGAACAGTGTGACTTCAGAACAGTGTGCTTCAGAATGGTGTGCTTCCGAACGGTGTGTCTTCAGAATGGTATAACTCAGAACGGTGTGACTTCAGAACGGTGTGGTTCAGAACGGTGTGACTTCAGAATGGTGTGCTTCAGAACAGCGTGAATTCAGAACGGAGAGACGTCAGAACAGCGTGACTTTAGAACCGTGTGCTTCAGAACAGGGTGCTTCAGAACGGTGTGACTTCAGAACTGTGTGACTTCAGAATGGCGAGACTTCAGAACGGTGTGCTTCAGAACGGTGTGATTTCAGAACAATGTGCTTCAGAATGGTGTGCTTCAGAACGGTGTGATTTCCGGACGGTATGCTTCAGAACGGTGTGACTTCAGAAATATGTGGTTCAGAACGGTGTGACTTCAGAATGGTGTGGTTTAGAACAGCGTGACTTCAGAAGGGAGAGACTTCAGAACAGCTTGACTTTAGAACGGTGTGCTTCAGAACGGGGTGCTTCAGAACGGTGTGACTTCAGAACTGTGTGACTTCAGAAGGGCGAGACTTCAGAACGGTGTGCTTCAGAACGGTGTGACTTCAGAACGGTGTGACTTCAGAATGGTGTGACTTTAGAATGATGTGACTTCAGAATGGTGTGACCTAAGAACGGTGTGCTTCAGAACAGTGTGCTTCAGAACTGTGTGCTTCAGAACGGTGTGACCTCAGAACGGTGTGCTTCTGAACGGTGTGACTAATGAACGGTGTGAATTTAGAATGGTGTGACTTTAGAATGATGTGACTTCAGAACAGTGTGACCTCAGAATGGCGTGACTTCAGAACGGTGTGCTTCAGAACAGTGTGACTTCAGAATGGTGTGACTTCAGAAAGATGTGATTTCAGAACGGTGTGACTTCAGAACAGTGTGCTTCACAAAGGCGTGACTTCAGAATGGTGTGATTTCAGAACGGTGTGACTTCAGAAAGGTGTGATTTCAGAACTGTGTGACTTCAGAATGGTGTATTTCAGAACGGTGTGACTTCAGAACAGTGTGACTTCAGAATGGTGTGCTTCAGAACGGCGTGACTTCAGAAAGGTGAGACTTCAGAAAGGTGTGATTTCAGAACGGTGTGACTTCAGAACAGTGTGCTTCACAATGGCGTGACTTCAGAATGGCGTGACTTCAGAACAGCGTGACTTCAGAATGGCGTGACTTCAGAACGGTGTGACTTCAGAACAGTGGGCTTCACAATGGCGTGACTTCAGAATGGCGTGACTTCAGAAAGCGTGACTTCAGAATGGCGTGATTTCAGAACTGTGTGACTTCAGAACAGCATGACTTCAGGAAGGTGTGATTTCAGAACTGTGTGATTTCACAATGGTGTGCTTCAGAACGACGTGACTTCAGAATGGCATGATTTCAGAACGGTTTGACTTCAGAACGGTGTGAGTTCAGAACGGGAGTGACTTCAGAACGATGTGCTTCAGAACGGTGTGCTTCAGAACGGTGTGACTACAGAACGGTGTGACTTCAGAACAGTGTGACTTCAGAACGGTGTGACTTCAGAACGGTGTGCTTCAGAGCGGTGTGATTTCAGAACGGTGTGACTTCAGAACGATGAGACTTCAGAACGGTGTGACGTAAGAACGGTGTGCTTCAGAACAGTGTGCTTCAGAACGGTGTGCTTCAGAATGGCGTGAATTCAGAACGGCGTGACTTCAGAACGGTGTGACTTCAGAACAGTGTGACTTCAGAACGGTGTGACGTAAGAACGGTGTGCTTCAGAACAGTGTGCTTCAGAACGGTGTGCTTCAGAATGGCGTGACTTCAGAACTGCGTGACTTCAGTACGACGAGACTTCAGAACAGCGTGACTTCTGAAAGGTGTGCTTCAGAACGGTGTGTCTTCAGAACGACGAGACTTCAGAACCGTGTGCTTCTGATCGGTGTGCTTCAGAACGGCGGGACTTCAGAACGACGTGACTTCAGAACGGTGTGCTTCAGAACGGTGTGACTTCAGAACGGTGTGATTTAGAACCGTGTGTCTTCAGAACGACGTGACTTCAGAACGGTGTGCTTCAGAACAGAGTGCTTCAGAACGGTGTGCTTCAGAACGTTGTGACCTCAGAACGGTGTGCTTCAGAACGGCATGCTTCAGAAGGTGTGACTTCAGAACGATGTGCTTCAGAAAAGCGTGACTTCAGAACGTCGAGACTTCAGAACGGCGTGACTTCAGCACTGTGTGCTTCAGAACGGTGTGATTCAGAACGGTGTGTGTCTTCAGAACGTTGCGCTTCAGATCAGTGTGACTTCAGAAAGGCGAGACTTCAGAACAGTGTGACTTCAGAACAGTGTGCTTCAGAATGGTGTGCTTCCGAACAGTGTGATTTCAGAACGGTATGCTTCAGAACGGTGTGACTTCAGAACGGTGTGGTTCAGAACGGTGTGACTTCAGAATGGTGTGCTTTAGAACAGCGTGACTTCAGAACGGAGAGACTTCAGAACAGCGTGACTTTAGAACGGTGTGCTTCAGAACAGGGTGCTTCAGAACGGTGTGACTTCAGAACTGTGTGACTTCAGAAGGGCGAGACTTCAGAACGGTGTGCTTCAGAACGGTGTGATTTCAGAACGGTGTGCTTCAGAATGGTGTGACCTCAGAACGGTGCGACCTCAGAACGGTGAGCTTCAGAACGGTATGCTTCAGAACGGTGTGCTTCAGAACGGTGTGACCTCAGAACGGTATGCTTCTGAACGGTGTGATTTCAGAACGGTGTGACTTCAGAACGAAGTGGCTGCAGAACGGTGTGACTCCAGAACGGTGTGAATTCAGAACGGTGTGACTTCAGAACGGTGTGCTTCAGAACGGTGTGATTTCAGAACGGTGTGACTTCTGAACGACGTGACTTCAGAACGGTGTGACTTCAGAAAAGTGTGACTTCAGAACGGTGTGACGTAAGAACGGTGTGCTTCAGAACAGTGTGCTTCAGAACGGTGTGCTTCAGAGTGGTGTGACTTCAGAACGGCGTGACTTCAGCACGACGAGACTTCAGAACAGCCTGACTTCTGAAAGGTGTGCTTCAGAACGGTGTGTCTTCAGAACGACGAGACTTCAGAACTGTATGCTTCAGAACGGTGTGCTTCAGAACGGCGTGTCTTCAGAACGAAGTGACTTCAGAATGGTGTGCTTCAGAACGGCATGCTTCAGAAGGTGTGACTTCAGAACGGTTTGCTTCAGAAAAGCGTGACTTCAGAACGTCGAGACTTCAGAACAGCGTGACTACAGAACGGTGTGCTTCAGAACGGTGTGATTTCAGAACGGTGTGACTTCAGAACGGTATGCTTCAGAACAGTGTGACTTCAGAAAGGCGAGACTTCAGAACAGTGTGACTTCAGAACAATGTGCTTCAGAATGGTGTGCTTCAGAACGGTGTGATTTCCGGACAGTATGCTTCAGAACGGTGTGACTTCAGAACTGTGTGGTTCAGAACGGTGTGACTTCAGAATGGTGTGGTTTAGAACAGCGTGACTTCCGAAGGGAGAGACTTCAGAACAGCTTGACTTTAGAACGGTGTGCTTCAGAACGGGGTGCTTCAGAACGGTGTGACTTCAGAACTGTGTGACTTCAGAAGGGCGAGAATTCAGAATGGTGTGCTTCAGAACGGTGTAATTTCAGAACGGTGTGCTTCAGAAGGGTGTGACCTCAGAACGGTATGCTTCTGAACGGTGTGACTTCAGAACGGTGTGACTTCAGAATGGTGTGACTTTAGAATGATGTGACTTCAGAATGGTGTGACCTCAGAACGGTGTGCTTCAGAACGGTGTGCTTCAGAACTGTGTTCTTCAGAACGGTGTGACCTCAAAACGGTGTGCTTCTGAACGGTGTGACTAATGAACGGTGTGACTTTAGAATGGTGTGAATTTAGAATGATGTGACTTCAGAACAGTGTGACCTCAGAATGGCGTGACTTCAGAACGGTGTGCTTCAGAACAGTGTGACTTCAGAATGGTGTGACTTCAGAAAGATGTGATTTCAGAACGGTGTGACTTCAGAACAGTGTGCTTCACAAAGGCGTGACTTCAGAATGGTGTGATTTCAGAACGGTGTGACTTCAGAAAGGTGTGATTTCAGAACTGTGTGACTTCAGAATGGTGTATTTCAGAACGGTGTGACTTCAGAACAGTGTGACTTCAGAATGGTGTGCTTCAGAACGGCGTGACTTCAGAAAGGCGGGACTTCAGAAAGGTGTGATTTCAGAACGGTGTGACTTCAGAACAGTGTGCTTCACAATGGCGTGACTTCAGAAAGGCGTGACTTCAGAACAGCGTGACTTCAGAATGGTGTGATTTCAGAACGGTGTGACTTCAGAACAGTATGACTTCAGAAAGGTGTGATTTCAGAACTGTGTGTCTTCACAATGGTGTGCTTCAGAACGACGTGACTTCAGAATGGCATGATTTCAGAACGGTGTGACTTCAGAACGGTGTGAGTTCAGAACGGGAGTGACTTCAGAACGATGTGCTTCTGAACAGTGTGCTTCAGAACGGTGTGACTACAGAACGGTGTGACTTCAGAACAGTGTGACTTCAGAACGGTGTGACTTCAGAACGGTGTGCTTCAGAAGGGTGTGATTTCAGAATGGTGTGACTTCAGAACGATGAGACTTCAGAACGGTGTGACGTAAGAACGATGTGCTTCAGAACAGTGTGCTTCAGAACGGTGTGCTTCAGAATGGCGTGAATTCAGAACGGTGTGACTTCAGAACGGTGTGACTTCAGAACAGTGTGACTTCAGAACGGTGTGACGTAAGAATGGTGTGCTTCAGAACAGTTTGCTTCAGAACGGTGTGCTTCAGAATGGCGTGACTTCAGAACTGCGTGACTTCAGTACGACGAGACTTCAGAACAGCGTGACTTCTGAAAGGTGTGCTTCAGAACGGTGTGTCTTCAGAACGACGAGACTTCAGAACCGTGTGCTTCTGATCGGTGTGCTTCAGAACGGCGTGACTTCAGAACGACGTGACTTCAGAATGGTGTTCTTCAGAACGGCGTGACTTCAGTACGGTGTGCTTCAGAACGGTGTGACTTCAGAACGGTGTGCTTCAGAACGGTGTGACCTCAGAACGGTGTGCTTCAGAACGGCATGCTTCAGAAGGTGTGACTTCAGAACGGTGTGCTTCAGAAAAGCGTGACTTCAGAACGTCGAGACTTCAGAACGGCGTGACTTCTGCACTGTGTGCTTCAGAACGGTGTGATTCAGAACGGTGTGTGTCTTCAGAACGGTGCGCTTCAGAACAGTGTGACTTCAGAAAGATGAGACTTCAGAACAGTGTGACTTCAGAACGATGTGCTTCCGAATGGTGAGCTTCAGAACACTGTGCTTCAGAACGATGTGAATTCAGAAAGGTGTGACTTCAGAACGACTTGACTTCAGAACGGTGTGACTTCAGAACGGTGTGACTTCAGAACGGTGTGCTTCAGAACGGTGTCATTTCAGAACGGTTTGACATCAGAACGACGTGACTTCAGAACGGTGTGACATCAGAACAGTGTGACTTCAGAACGGTGTGACTCAGAACGGTGTGCTTCAGAACAGTGTGACTTCAGAAAGGATGAGACTTCAGAACAGCGTGACTTCAGAACAGTGTGCTTCAGAATGGTGTGTTTCATAACGGTGTGATTTCAGAACGGTATGCTTCAGAACAGTGTGACATCAGAACGGTGCGGTTCAGAACAGTGTGACTTCAGAACGGTGTGCTTTAGAACCACGTGACTTCAGAACGGAGAGACTTCAGAACAGCGTGACTTTAGAACGATGTGCTTCAGAACGGGGTGCTTCAGAACGGTGTGACTTCAGAACGGTGTGACTTCAGAAGGGCAAGACTTCAGAACGGTGTGCTTCAGAACGGTGAAATTTCAGAACGGTGTGCTTCAGAACGGTGTGACCTCAGAATGGTGTGCTTCTGAACGGTGTGACTTCAGCACGGTGTGACTTCAGAATGGTGTGACTTTAGAATGATGTGACTTCGGAAAGGTGTGATTTCAGAACTGTGTGACTTCAGAACGGTGCGCTTCAGAACAGCATGACTTCAGAATGGCGTGATTTCAGAACAGTGTGACTTCAGAACAGTGTGAATTCAGAAAGGTGTGATTACAGAACTGTGTGACTTCAGAACGGTGTGCTTCAGATAATCGTGACTTCAGAATGGCATGATTTCAGAATGGTGTTACTTCAGAACGGTGTGACTTCAGAACGGGTGTGACTTCAGAACGATATGCTTCAGAACGGTGTACTTCAGAACGGTGTGACTACAGAACGGTGTGACTTCAGAAAGGTGTGCTTCAGAACGGTGTGATTTCAGAATGGTGTGACTTCAGAACGACGTGACTTCTGAACGGTGTGACTTCAGAACGGTGTGACTTCAGAATGGTGTGACTTTAGAATGATGTGACATCAGAATGGTGTGACCTCAGAACGGTGTGCTTCAGAACAGTGTGTTTCAGAACGGTATGCTTCAGAACGGTGTGACCTCAGAAGGGTGTGCTTCTGAACGGTGTGACTAATGAACGGTGTGACTTTAGAATGGTATGACTTTAGAATGATGTGACTTCAGAACAGTGTGACCTCAGAATGGTGTGATTCAGAACAGTGTGACTTTAGAATGATGTGACTTCGGAACAGTGTGCTTCAGAACGGTGTGATCTCAGAACTGTGTGCTTCAGAACTGTGTGACCTCAGAACGGTGTGCTTCAGAATGGATGTGCGTCAGAATGGTGAGACCTCAGAACGGTGTGACTTCAGAACAGCTAGACTTCAGAATGGCGAGACTTCAGAACGGTGTGCTTCAGAACGGTGTGACTTCAGAACGGTGTGACGTCAGAACAGTGTGACTTCATAATGGCATGATTTAAGAACGGTGTGACTTCAGAACGGTGTGACTTAAGAACGGGTGTGACTTCAGAACGATGTGCTTCAGAACGGTGAGCTTCAGAACAGTGTGCTTCAGAACGATGTGAATTCAGAAAGGTGTGACTTCAGAACGACGTGACTTCAGAACGGTGTGATTTCAGAACGGTGTGACTACAGAACGGTGTGACCTCAGAACGGTGTGCCTCAGAACGGTGTGATTTCAGAATGGTGTGACTTCAGAACGACGTGACTTCTGAACGGTGTGACTTCAGAAAGGTGTGATTTCAGAACTGTGTGACTTCAGAACGGTGTGGTTCAGAACAGCATGACTTCAGAACGGCGTGATTTCAGAACGGTGTGACTTCCGAACGGTGTGACTTCAGAAAGTTGTGATTTCAGAACTGTGTGACTTCAGAACGGTGTGCTTCAGAACGGCGTGACTTCGGAATGGCATGATTTCAGAACGGTGTGACTTCAGAACGTTATGACTTAAGAACGGGTGTGACTTCAGAACGATGTGCTTCCGAACGGTGAGCTTCAGAACGGTGTGCTTCAGAACGATGTGAAATCAGAAAGGTGTGACTTCAGAACGACGTGACTTCAGAACGGTGTGACTTCAGAACGGTGTGACTTCAGAATGGTGTGCTTCAGAACGGTATCATTTCAGAACGGTTTGACTTCAGAACGACGTGACTTCAGAACGGTGTGACTTCAGAACAGTGTGACTTCAGAACGGTGTGACTCAGAACGGTGTGCTTCAGAACAGTGTGACTTCAGAAAGGCGAGACTTCAGAACAGCGTGACTTCAGAACAGTGTGCTTCAGAATGGTGTGTTTCAGAACGGTGTGATTTCAGAACGGTATGATTCAGAACAGTGTGACATCAGAACGGTGTGGAAGAACAGTGTGACTTCAGAACGGTGTGCTTTAGAACAACGTGACTTCAGAACGGAGAGACTTCAGAACAGCGTGACTTTAGAATGGTGTGCTTCAGAACGGGGTGCTTCAGAACGGTGTGACTTCAGAACGGTGTGACTTCAGAAGGGCAAGACTTCAGAACGGTGCGCTTCAGAACGGTGAAATTTCAGAACGGTGTGCTTCAGAACGGTGTCACCTCAGAACGGTGTGCTTCTGAACGGTGTGACTTCAGCACGGTGTGACTTCAGAATGGTGTGACTTTAGAATGATGTGACTTCGGAAAGGTGTGATTTCAGAACTGTGTGACTTCAGAATGGTGCGCTTCAGAAAGCATGACTTCAGAATGGCGTGATTTCAGAACAGTGTGACTTCAGAACAGTGTGAATTCAGAATGGTGTGATTTCAGAACTGTGTGACTTCAGAACGGTGTGCTTCAGATAATCGTGACTTCAGAATGGCAGGATTTCAGAATGGTGTGACTTCAGAACGGTGTGACTTCAGAACGGGTGTGACTTCAGAACGATGTGCTTCAGAACGGTGTATTTCAGAACGGTGTGACTACAGAACGGTGTGACCTCAGAACGGTGTGCTTCAGAACGGTGTGATTTCAGAATGGTGTGACTTCAGAACGACGTGACTTCTGAACGGTGTGACTTCAGAACGGTGTGACTTCAGAATGGCGTGACCTCAGAACGGTGTGCTTCAGAACAGTGTGATTCAGAACGGTGTGCTTCAGAATGGTGTGACCTCAGAACGGTGCGACCTCAGAACGGTGTGCTTCAGAACAGTGTGTTTCAGAACGGTATGCTTCAGAACGTTGTGACCTCAGAAGGGTGTGCTTCTGAACGGTATGACTAATGAACGGTGTGACTTTAGAATGGTATGACTTTAGAATGATGTGACTTCAGAACAGTGTGAACTCAGAATGGTGTGACTTCAGAACAGTGTGACTTTAGAATGATGTGACTTCGGAACAGCGTGCTTCGGAACGGTGTGCTCTCAGAACTGTGTGCTTCAGAACGGTGTGACCTCAGAACGGTGTGCTTCAGAATGTATGTGCTTCAGAATGGCGAGACCTCAGAACGGTGTGACTTCAGAACAGCTAGACTTCAGAATGGCGAGACTTCAGAATGGTGTGACTTCAGAACGGTGTGCTCCAGAACGGTGTCATTTCAGAACGGTTTGACTTCAGAACGACGTGACTTCAGAACGGTGTGACTTCAGAACGGTGTGCTTCAGAACAGTGTGACTTCAGAAAGGCGAGACTTCAGAACAGCGTGATGTCAGAACTGTGTGCTTCAGAATGGTGTGTTTCAGAACGGTGTGATTTCAGAACGTTATGCTTCAGAAAAGTGTGACAACAAAACGGTGTGGTTCAGAACAGTGTGACTTCAGAACGGTGTGCTTTAGAACAACGTGACTTCAGAACGGAGAGACTTCAGAACAGCGTGACTTCAGAACAGTGTGCTTCAGAACGATGTGAATTCAGAAAGGTGTGACTTCAGAACGACGTGACTTCAGAACGGTGTGATTTCAGAACGGTGTGTCTTCAGAACGGCGTGACTTCAGAACGGCGTGACTTCAGAATGGCGTGACTTCAGAACGGTGTGCTTCAGAACAGTGTGACTTCAGAATGGTGTGACTTCAGAAAGGTGTGATTTCAGAACGGTGTGATTTCAGAACAGTGTGCATCACAATGGCGAGACTTCAGAATGGTGTGACTTCAGAACGGTGTGACTTCAGAAAGGTGTGATTTCAGAACTGTGTGACTTCAGAACGGTGTGGTTCAGAACAGCATGACTTCAGAACGGCGTGATTTCAGAACGGTGTGACTTTCCGAACGGTGTGACTTCAGAAAGTTGTGATTTCAGAACTGTGTGACTTCAGAACGGTGTGCTTCAGAACGGCGTGACTTCGGAATGGCATGATTTCAGAACGGTGTGACTTCAGAACGTTGTGACTTAAGAACGGGTGTGACTTCAGAACGATGTGCTTCCGAACGGTGAGCTTCAGAACGGTGTGCATCAGAACGATGTGAAATCAGAAAGGTGTGACTTCAGAACGACGTGACTTCAGAACGGTGTGACTTCAGAACGGTGTGACTTCAGAACGGTGTGCTTCAGAACGGTGTCATTTCAGAACGGTTTGATTTCAGAACGACGTGACTTCCAAACGGTGTGAAGTCAGAACAGTGTGTCTTCAGAACGGTGTGACTCAGAACGGTGTGCTTCAGAACAGTGTGACTTCAGAAAGGCGAGACTTCAGAACAGCGTGACTTCAGAACAGTGTGCTTCAGAAGGGTGTGTTTCAGAACGGTGTGATTTCAGAACGGTATGATTCAGAACAGTGTGACATCTGAACGGTGTGGTTCAGAACAGTGTGACTTCAGAACGGTGTGCTTTAGAACAAAGTGACTTCAGAACGGAGAGACTTCAGAACAGCGTGACTTTAGAATGGTGTGCTTCAGAACGGGGTGCTTCAGAACGGTGTGACTTCAGAACGGTGTGACTTCAGAAGGGCAAGACTTCAGAACGGTGTGCTTCAGAACGGTGAAATTTCAGAACGGTGTGCTTCAGAACGGTGTGACCTCAGAACGGTGTGCTTCTGAATGGTGTGACTTCAGCACGGTGTGACTTCAGAATGGTGTGACTTTAGAATGATGTGACTTCGGAAAGGTGTGATTTCAGAACTGTGTGACTTCAGAACGGTGCGCTTCAGAACAGCATGACTTCAGAATGGCGTGATTTCAGAACAGTGTGACTTCAGAACAGTGTGAATTCAGAATGGTGTGATTTCAGAACTGTGTGACTTCAGAACGGTGTGCTTCAGATAATCGTGACTTCAGAATGGCAGGATTTCAGAATGGTGTGACTTCAGAACGGTGTGACTTCAGAACGGGTGTGACTTCAGAACGATGTGCTTCAGAACGGTGTACTTCAGAACGGTGTGACTACAGAACGGTGTGACCTCAGAACGGTGTGCTTCAGAACGGTGTGATTTCAGAATGGTGTGACTTCAGAACGACGTGACTTCTGAACGGTTTGACTTCAGAACGGTGTGACTTCAGAATGGTGTGACTTTAGAATGATGTGACTTCAGAATGGTGTGACCTCAGAACGGTGTGCTTCAGAACAGTGTGTTTCAGAACGGTATGCTTCAGAACGTTGTGACCTCAGAAGGGTGTGCTTCTGAACGGTATGACTAATGAACGGTGTGACTTTAGAATGGTATGACTTTAGAATGATGTGACTTCAGAACAGTGTGACCTCAGAATGGTGTGACTTCAGAACAGTGTGACTTTAGAATGATGTGACTTCGGAACAGTGTGCTTCAGAACGGTGTGCTCTCAGAACTGTGTGCTTCAGAACGGTGTGACCTCAGAACGGTGTGCTTCAGAATGTATGTGCTTCAGAATGGCGAGACCTCAGAACGGTGTGACTTCAGAACAGCTAGACTTCAGAAGGCGAGACTTCAGAATGGTGTGACTTCAGAACGGTGTGCTTCAGAACGGTGTCATTTCAGAACGGTTTGACTTCAGAACGACGTGACTTCAGAACGGTGTGACTTCAGAACGGTGTGACTTCAGAACAGTGTGACTCAGAACGGTGTGCTTCAGAACAGTGTGACTTCAGAAAGGCGAGACTTCAGAACAGCGTGATGTCAGAACTGTGTGCTTCAGAATGGTGTGTTTCAGAACGGTGTGACTTCAGAATGGCGTGACTTCAGAACGGTGTGCTTCAGAACAGTGTGACTTCAGAATGGTGTGACTTCAGAAAGGTGTGATTTCAGAACGGTGTGATTTCAGAACAGTGTGCATCACAATGGCGAGACTTCAGAATGGTGTGACTTCAGAACGGTGTGACTTCAGAAAGGTGTGATTTCAGAACTGTGTGACTTCAGAACGGTGTGGTTCAGAACAGCATGACTTCAGAACGGCGTGATTTCAGAACGGTGTGACTTTCCGAACGGTGTGACTTCAGAAAGTTGTGATTTCAGAACTGTGTGACTTCAGAACGGTGTGCTTCAGAATGGTGTGACTTCAGAATGGCATGATTTCAGAACGGTGTGACTTAGGAAAGTTGTGACTTAAGAACGGGTGTGACTTCAGAACGATGTACTTCCGAACGGTGAGCTTCAGAACACTGTGCTTCAGAACGATGTGAATTCAGAAAGGTGTGACTTCAGAATGACGTGACTTCAGAACGGTGTGACTTCGGAATGGCATGATTTCAGAACGGTGTGACTTCAGAACGTTGTGACTTAAGAACGGGTGTGACTTCAGAACGATGTGCTTCCGAACGGTGAGCTTCAGAACGGTGTGAATCAGAACGATGTGAAATCAGAAAGGTGTGACTTCAGAACGACGTGACTTCAGAACGGTGTGACTTCAGAACGGTGTGACTTCAGAACGGTGTGCTTCAGAACGATGTCATTTCAGAACGGTTTGATTTCAGAACGACGTGACTTCCGAACGGTGTGAATTCAGAACAGTGTGACTTCAGAGCGGTGTGACTTCAGAAAGGTGTGATTTCAGAACGGTGTGATTTCAGAACAGTGTGCATCACAATGGCGAGACTTCAGAATGGTGTGACTTCAGAACGGTGTGACTTCAGAAAGGTGTGATTTCAGAACTGTGTGACTTCAGAACGGTGTGCTTTAGAACAACGTGACTTCAGAACGGAGAGACTTCAGAACAGCGTGACTTCAGAACAGTGTGCTTCAGAACGATGTGAATTCAGAAAGGTTTGAATTCAGAACGACGTGACTTCAGAACGGTGTGATTTCAGAACGGTGTGTCTTCAGAACGGCGTGACTTCAGAACGGTGTGCTTCAGAACAGTGTGACTTCAGAATGGTGTGACTTCAGAAAGGTGTGATTTCAGAACGGTGTGATTTCAGAACAGTGTGCATCACAATGGCGAGACTTCAGAATGGTGTGACTTCAGAACGGTGTGACTTCAGAAAGGTGTGATTTCAGAACTGTGTGACTTCAGAACGGTGTGGTTCAGAACAGCATGACTTCAGAACGGCGTGATTTCAGAACGGTGTGACTTTCCGAACGGTGTGACTTCAGAAAGTTGTGATTTCAGAACTGTGTGACTTCAGAACGGTGTGCTTCAGAATGGTGTGACTTCAGAATGGCATGATTTCAGAACGGTGTGACTTAGGAACGTTGTGACTTAAGAACGGGTGTGACTTCAGAACGATGTACTTCCAAACGGTGAGCTTCAGAACACTGTGCTTCAGAACGATGTGAATTCAGAAAGGTGTGACTTCAGAATGACGTGACTTCAGAACGGTGTGACTTCGGAATGGCATGATTTCAGAACGGTGTGACTTCAGAACGTTGTGACTTAAGAACGGGTGTGACTTCAGAACGATGTGCTTCCGAACGGTGAGCTTCAGAACGGTGTGCATCAGAACGATGTGAAATCAGAAAGGTGTGACTTCAGAACGACGTGACTTCAGAACGGTGTGACTTCAGAACGGTGTGACTTCAGAACGGTGTGCTTCAGAACGGTGTCATTTCAGAACGGTTTGATTTCAGAACGACGTGACTTCCGAACGGTGTGAATTCAGAACAGTGTGACTTCAGAACGGTGTGACTCAGAACGGTGTGCTTCAGAACAGTGTGACTTCAGAAAGGCGAGACTTCAGAACAGCGTGACTTCAGAACAGTGTGCTTCAGAATGGTGTGTTTCAGAACGGTGTGATTTCAGAACTGTATGATTCAGAACAGTGTGACATCTGAACGGTGTGGTTCAGAACAGTGTGACTTCAGAACGGTGTGCTTTAGAACAACGTGACTTCAGAACGGAGAGACTTCAGAACAGCGTGACTTTAGAATGGTGTGCTTCAGAACGGGGTGCTTCAGAACGGTGTGACTTCAGAACGGTGTGACTTCAGAAGGGCAAGACTTCAGAACGGTGTGCTTCAGAACGGTGAAATTTCAGAACGGTGTGCTTCAGAACGGTGTGACCTCAGAACGGTGTGCTTCTGAACGGTGTGACTTCGGCACGGTGTGACTTCAGAATGGTGTGACTTTAGAATGATGTGACTTCGGAAAGGTGTGATTTCAGAACTGTGTGACTTCAGAACGGTGCGCTTCAGAACAGCATGACTTCAGAATGGCGTGATTTCAGAACAGTGTGACTTCAGAACAGTGTGAATTCAGAATGGTGTGATTTCAGAACTGTGTGACTTCAGAACGGTGTGCTTCAGATAATCGTGACTTCAGAATGGCAGGATTTCAGAATGGTGTGACTTCAGAACGGTGTGACTTCAGAACGGGTGTGACTTCAGAACGATGTGCTTCAGAACGGTGTACTTCAGAACGGTGTGACTACAGAACGGTGTGACCTCAGAACGGTGTGCTTCAGAACGGTGTGATTTCAGAATGGTGTGACTTCAGAACGACGTGACTTCTGAACGGTGTGACTTCAGAACGGTGTGACTTCAGAATGGTGTGACTTTAGAATGATGTGACTTCAGAATGGTGTGACCTCAGAACGGTGTGCTTCAGAACAGTGTGTTTCAGAACGGTATGCTTCAGAACGTTGTGACCTCAGAAGGGTGTGCTTCTGAACGGTATGACTAATGAACGGTGTGACTTTAGAATGGTATGACTTTAGAATGATGTGACTTCAGAACAGTGTGACCTCAGAATGGTGTGACTTCAGAACAGTGTGACTTTAGAATGATGTGACTTCGGAACAGTGTGCTTCAGAACGGTGTGCTCTCAGAACTGTGTGCTTCAGAACGGTGTGACCTCAGAACGGTGTGCTTCAGAATGTATGTGCTTCAGAATGGCGAGACCTCAGAACGGTGTGACTTCAGAACAGCTAGACTTCAGAAGGCGAGACTTCAGAATGGTGTGCCTTCAGAACGGTGTGCTTCAGAACGGTGTCATTTCAGAACGGTTTGACTTCAGAACGACGTGACTTCAGAACGGTGTGACTTCAGAACGGTGTGACTTCAGAACAGTGTGACTCAGAACGGTGTGCTTCAGAACAGTGTGACTTCAGAAAGGCGAGACTTCAGAACAGCGTGATGTCAGAACTGTGTGCTTCAGAATGGTGTGTTTCAGAACGGTGTGATTTCAGAACGTTATGCTTCAGAAAAGTGTGACAACAAAACGGTGTGGTTCAGAACAGTGTGACTTCAGAACGGTGTGCTGTAGAACAACGTGACTTCAGAACGGAGAGACTTCAGAACAGCGTGACTTCAGAACAGTGTGCTTCAGAACGATGTGACTTCAGAACAGTGTGACCTCAGAATGGTGTGACTTCAGAACAGTGTGACTTTAGAATGATGTGACTTCAGAACGGTGTGATTTCAGAACGGTGTGTCTTCAGAACGGCGTGACTTCAGAACGGCGTGACTTCAGAATGGCGTGACTTCAGAACGGTGTGCTTCAGAACAGTGTGACTTCAGAATGGTGTGACTTCAGAAAGGTGTGATTTCAGAACGGTGTGATTTCAGAACAGTGTGCATCACAATGGCGAGACTTCAGAATGGTGTGACTTCAGAACGGTGTGACTTCAGAAAGGTGTGATTTCAGAACTGTGTGACTTCAGAACGGTGTGCTTCAGAACAGCATGACTTCAGAACTGCGTGATTTCTGAAAGGTGTGACTTCCGAACGGTGTGACTTCAGAAAGTTGTGATTTCAGAACTGTGTGACTTCAGAATGGTGTGCTTCAGAACGGCGTGACTTCAGAATGGCATGATTTCAGAACGGTGTGACTTCAGAACGGTGTGACTTAAGAACGGGTGTGACTTCAGAACGATATGCTTCCGAACGGTTAGCTTCAGAATACTGTGCTTCAGAACGATGTGAATTCAGAAAGGTGTGACTTCAGAATGACGTGACTTCAGAACGGTGTGACTTCAGAACGGTGTGACTTCAGAACGGTGTGCTTCAGAACGGTGTCATTTCAGAACGGTTTGACTTCAGAACGACGTGACTTCAGAACGCTGTGACTTCAGAACAGTGTGACTTCAGAACGGTGTGACTCAGAACGGTGTGCTTCAGATCAGTGTGACTTCAGAAAGGCGAGACTTCAGAACAGCGTGACTTCAGAACAGTGTGCTTCAGAATGGTGTGTTTCAGAACGGTGTGATTTCAGAACGATATGCTTCAGAACAGTATGACATCAGAACGGTGTTGTTCAGAACAGTGTGACTTCAGAACGGTGTGCTTTAGAACAACGTGACTTCAGAACGGAGAGACTTCAGAACAGCGTGACTTTAGAACGGTGTGCTTCAGAACGGGGTGCTTCAGAACGGTGTGACTTCAGAACGGTGTGACTTCAGAAGGGCAAGACTTCAGAACGGTGTGCTTCAGAACGGTGAAATTTCAGAACGGTGTGCTTCAGAAAGGTGTGACTTCAGCACGGTGTGACTTCAGAATGGTGTGACTTTAGAATGATGTGACTTCGGAAATGTGTGATTTCAGAACTGTGTGACTTCAGAACGGTGCGCATCAGAACAGCATGACTTCAGAATGGCGTGAGTTCAGAACAGTGTGACTTCAGAACAGTGTGAATTCAGAAAGGTGTGATTTCAGAACTGTGTGACTTCAGAACGGTGTGCTTCAGATAATCGTGACTTCAGAATGGCATGATTTCAGAATGGTGTGACTTCAGAAAGGTGTGATTTCAGAACTGTGTGACTTCAGAAAGGTGCGATTCAGAACAGCGTGACTTCAGCATGGCGTGATTTCAGAACAGTGTGACTTCAGAACAGTGTGAATTCAGAAAGGTGTGATTTCAGAACTGTGTAACTTCAGAACGGTGTGCTTCAGAACGGCGTGACTTCAGAATGGCATGATTTCAGAATGGTGTGACTTCAGAACGGTGTGACTTCAGAACGGGTGTGACTTCAGAACGATGTGCTTCAGAACGGTGTACTTCAGAACGGTGTGACTACAGAACGGTGTGACTTCAGAATGGTGTGCTTCAGAACGGTGTGATTTCAGAATGGTGTGACTTCAGATCGACGTGACCTCTGAACGGTGTGACTTCAGAACGGTGTGACTTCAGAATGGTGTGACTTTAGAATGATGTGACTTCAGAATGGTGTGACCTCAGAACGGTGTGCTTCAGAACAGTGTGTTTCAGAACGGTATGCTTCAGAACGGTGTGACCTCAGAAGGGTGTGTTTCTGAACGGTGTGACTAATGAACGGTGTGACTTTAGAATGGTGTGACTTTAGAATGATGTGACTTCAGAACAGTGTGACCTCAGAATGGTGTGACTTCAGAACAGTGTGACTTTAGAATGATGTGACTTCGGAACAGTGTGCTTCAGAACGGTGTGATCTCAGAACTGTGTGCTTCAGAACGGTGTGACTTCAGAACGGTGTGCTTCAGAATGGATGTGCTTCAGAATGGCGAGACCTCAGAACGGTGTGACTTCAGAACAGCTGCACTTCAGAATGGCGAGACTTCAGAACGGTGTGCTTCAGAACGGTGTGACTTCAGAACGGTGTGACGTCAGAACAGTGTGACTTCAGAATGGTGTGCTTCAGAACGGTGTGACGTCAGAACAGTGTGCTTCACAATGGCGTGAATTCAAAATGGCGTGACTTCAGAACGGTGTGACTTCAGAAAGGTGTGATTTCAGAACTGTGTGACTTCAGAAAGGTGCGATTCACAACAGCGTGACTTCAGCATGGCGTGATTTCAGAACAGTGTGACTTCAGAACAGTGTGAATTCAGAAAGGTGTGATTTCAGAACTGTGTGACTTCAGAACGGTGTGCTTCAGAATGGTGTGACTTCAGAACGGTGTGACTTCAGAACGGGTGTGACTTCAGAACGATGTGCTTCAGAACGGTGTACTTCAGAACGGTGTGACTACAGAACGGTGTGACTTCAGAACGGTGTGCTTCAGAACGGTGTGATTTCAGAATGGTGTGACTTCAGAACGACGTGTCTTCTGAACGGTGTGACTTCAGAACGGTGTGACTTCAGAATGGTGTGACTTCAGAATGGTGTGACTTCAGAACGGTGTGCTTCAGAACAGTGTGTTTCAGAACGGTATGCTTCAGAACGGTGTGACCTCAGAAGGGTGTGCTTCTGACCGGTGTGACTAATGAACGGTGTGAATTTAGAATGGTGTGACTTTAGAATGATGTGACTTCAGAACAGTGTGACCTCAGAATGGTGTGACTTCAGAACAGTGTGACTTTAGAATGATGTGACTTCGGAACAGTGTGCTTCAAAACGGTGTGATCTCAGAACTGTGTGCTTCAGAACGGTGTGACTTCAGAACGGTGTGCTTCAGAATGGATGTGCTTCAGAATGGCGAGACCTCAGAACGGTGTGACTTCAGAACGGCTAGACTTCAGAATGGCGAGACTTCAGAACGGTGTGCTTCAGAACGGTGTGACTTCAGAACGGTGTGACGTCAGAACAGTGTGACTTCAGAATGGTGTGCTTCAGAACGGCGTGACTTCAGAATGGCGTGACTTCAGAACGGTGTGCTTCAGAACAGTGTGACAACAGAATGGTGTGACTTCAGAAAGGTGTGATTTCAGAACGGTGTGATTTCAGAACAGTGTACATCACAATGGCGAGACTTCAGAATGGTGTGACTTCAGAACGGTGTGACTTCAGAAAGGTGTGATTTCAGAACGGTGTGACATCAGAACAGTGTGCTTCACAATGGCGTGAATTCAAAATGGCGTGACTTCAGAACGGTGTGACTTCAGAAAGGTGTGATTTCAGAACTGTGTGACTTCAGAAAGGTGCGATTCACAACAGCGTGACTTCAGCATGGCGTGATTTCAGAACAGTGTGACTTCAGAACAGTGTGAATACAGAAAGGTGTGATTTCAGAACGGTGTGACTTCAGAACGGTGTGCTTCAGAACGGCGTTACTTCAGAATGGCATGATTTCAGAATGGTGTGACTTCAGAACGGTGTGACTTCAGAACGGGTGTGACTTCAGAACGCTGTGCTTCAGAACGGTGTACTTCAGAACGGTGTGACTACAGAACGGTGTGACTTCAGAACGGTGTGCTTCAGAACGGTGTGAATTCAGAATGGTGTGACTTCAGAACGACGTGACCTCTGAACGGTGTGACTTCAGAACGGTGTGACTTCAGAATGGTGTGACTTTAGAATGATGTGACTTCAGAATGGTGTGACTTCAGAACGGTGTGCTTCAGAACAGTGTGTTTCAGAACGGTATGCTTCAGAACGGTGTGACCTCAGAAGGGAGTGCTTCTGAACGGTGTGACTAATGAACGGTGTGACTTTAGAATGGTGTGACTTTAGAATGTTGTGACTTCAGAACAGTGTGACCTCAGAATGGTGTGACTCAGAACAGTGTGACTTTAGAATGATGTGACTTCGGAACAGTGTGCTTCAAAACGGTGTGATCTCAGAACTGTGTGCATCAGAACGGTGTGACTTCAGAACGGTGTGCTTCAGAATGGATGTGCTTCAGAATGGCGAGAACTCAGAACGGTGTGACTTCAGAACAGCTAGACTTCAGAATGGCGAGACTTCAGAACGGTGTGCTTCAGAACGGTGTGACTTCAGAACGGTGTGACGTCAGAACAGTGTGACTTCAGAATGGTGTGCTTCAGAACGGCGTGACTTCAGAATGGCGTGACTTCAGAACGGTGTGCTTCAGAACAGTGTGACTTCAGAATGGTGTGACTTCAGAAAGGTGTGATTTCAGAACGGTGTGATTTCAGAACAGTGTGCATCACAATGGCGAGACTTCAGAATGGTTTGACTTCAGAACGGTGTGACTTCAGAAAGGTGTGATTTCAGAACTGTGTGACTTCATAACGGTGTGCTTCAGAACGGTGTGACTCAGAACGGTGTGCTTCAGAACAGTGTGATTTCAGAAATGCGAGACTTCAGAACAGCGTGACTTCAGAACAGTGTGCTTCAGAATGGTGTGTTTCAGAACGGTGTGATTTCAGAACGGTATGCTTCAGAACAGTGTGACATCAGAACGGTGTGGTTCAGAACAGTGTGACTTCAGAACGGTGTGCTTTAGAACAACGTGACTTCAGAACGGAGAGACTTCAGAACCGCGTGTCTTTAGAACGGTGTGCTTCAGAACGGTGTGCTTCAGAACGGTGTGACTTCAGAACGGTGTGACTGCAGAAGGGCAAGACTTCAGAACGGTGTGCTTCAGAACGGTGAAATTTCAGAACGGTGTGCTTCAGAACGGTGTGACCTCAGAACGGTGTGCTTCTGAACGGTGTGACTTCAGCACAGTGTGACTTCAGAATGGTGTGACTTTAGAATTATGTGACTTCGGAAAGGTGTGATTTCAGAACTGTGTGACTTCAGAACGGTGCACTTCAGAACAGCATGACTTCAGAATGGCGTGATTTCAGAACAGTGTGACTTCAGAACAGTGTGAATTCAGAAAGGTGTGATTTCAGAACTGTGTGACTTCAGAACGGTGTGCTTCAGATAATCGTGACTTCAGAAGGGCAGGATTTCAGAATGGTGTGACTGCAGAACGGTGTGACTTCAGAACGGGTGTGACTTCAGAACGATGTGCTTCAGAACGGTATACTTCAGAACGGTGTGACTACAGAACGGTGTGACTTCAGAACGGTGTGGTTCAGAACGGTGTGATTTCAGAATGGTGTGACTTCAGAACGACGTGACTTCAGAATGGCGTGACTTCAGAACGGTGTGCTTCAGAACAGTGTGACTTCAGAATGGTGTGACTTCAGAAAAGTGTGATTTCAGAACGGTGTGATTTCAGAACAGTGTGCATCACAATGGCGAGACTTCAGAATGGTGTGACTTCAGAACGGTGTGACTTCAGAAAGGTGTGATTTCAGAACGGTGTGACGTCAGAACAGTGTGCTTCACAATGGCGTGAATTCAAAATGGCGTGACTTCAGAACGGTGTGACTTCAGAAAGGTGTAATTTCAGAACTGTGTGACTTCAGAAAGGTGAGATTCAGAACAGCGTGACTTCAGCATGGCGTGATTTCAGAACAGTGTGACTTCAGAACAGTGTGAATTCAGAAAGGTGTGATTTCAGAACTGTGTGACTTCAGAACGATGTGCTTCAGAACGGTGAGCTTCAGAACGGTGTGACTACAGAACGGTGTGACTTCAGAACGGTGTGCTTCAGAACGGTGTGATTTCAGAATGGTGTGACTTCAGAACGACGTGACCTCTGAACGGTGTGACTTCAGAACGGTGTGACTTCAGAATGGTGTGACTTTAGAATGATGTGACTTCAGAATGGTGTGACTTCAGAACGGTGTGCTTCAGAACAGTGTGTTTCAGAACGGTATGCTTCAGAACGGTGTGACCTCAGAAGGGTGTGCTTCTGAACGGTGTGACTAATGAACGGTGTGACTTTAGAATGGTGTGACTTTAGAATGATGTGACTTCAGAACAGTGTGACCTCAGAATGGAGTGACTTCAGAACAGTGTGACTTTAGAATGATGTGACTTCGGAACAGTGTGCTTCAAAACGGTGTGATCTCAGAACTGTGTGCTTCAGAACGGTGTGACTTCAGAACGGTGTGCTTCAGAATGGATGTGCTTCAGAATGGCGAGGCCTCAGAACGGTGTGACTTCAGAACAGCTAGACTTTTAATGGCGAGACTTCAGAACGGTGTGCTTCAGAACGGTGTGACTTCAGAACGGTGTGGCGTCAGAACAGTGTGACTTCAGAATGGTGTGCTTCAGAACGGCGTGACTTCAGAATGGCGTGACTTCAGAACGGTGTGCTTCAGAACAGTGTGACTTCAGAATGGTGTGACTTCAGAAAGGTGTGATTTCAGAACGGTGTGATTTCAGAACAGTGTGCATCACAATGGCGAGACTTCAGAATGGTGTGACTTCAGAACGGTGTGACTTCAGAAAGGTGTGATTTCAGAACGGTGTGACGTCAGAACAGTGTGCTTCACAATGGCGTGAATTCAGAATGGCGTGACTTCAGAACGGTGTGACTTCAGAAAGGTGTGATTTCAGAACTGTGTGACTTCAGAAAGGTGCGATTCACAACAGCGTGACTTCAGCATGGCGTGATTTCAGAACAGTGTGACTTCAGAACAGTGTTAATTCAGAAAGGTGTGATTTCAGAACTGTGTGACTACAGAATGGTGTGCTTCAGAACGGCGTGACTTCAGAATGGCATGATTTCAGAATGGTGTGACTTCAGAACGGTGTGACTTCAGAACGGGTGTGACTTCAGAACGATGTGCTTCAGAACGGTGTACTTCAGAACGGTGTGACTACAGAACGGTGTGACTTCAGAACGGTGTGCTTCAGAACGGTGTGATTTCAGAATGGTGTGACTTCAGAACGACGTGACCTCTGAACGGTGTGACTTCAGAACGGTGTGACTTCAGAATGGTGTGACTTTAGAATGATGTGACTTCAGAATGGTGTGACTTCAGAACGGTGTGCTTCAGAACAGTGTGTTTCAGAACGGTATGCTTCAGAACGGTGTGACCTCAGAAGGGTGTGCTTCTGAACGGTGTGACTAATGAACGGTGTGACTTTAGAATGGTGTGACTTTAGAATGATGTGACTTCAGAACAGTGTGACCTCAGAATGGTGTGACTTCAGAACAGTGTGACTTTAGAATGATGTGACTTCGGAACAGTGTGCTTCAGAACGGTGTGATCTCAGAACTGTGTGCTTCAGAACGGTGTGACTTCAGAACGGTGTGCTTCAGAATGGATGTGCTTCAGAATGGCGAGAACTCAGAACGGTGTGACTTCAGAACAGCTAGACTTCAGAATGGCGAGACTTCAGAACGGTGTGCTTCAGAACGGTGTGACTTCAGAACGGTGTGATGTCAGAACAGTGTGACTTCAGAATGGTGTGCTTCAGAACGGCGTGACTTCAGAATGGCGTGACTTCAGAACGGTGTGCTTCAGAACAGTGTGACTTCAGAATGGTGTGACTTCAGAAAGGTGTGATTTCAGAACGGTGTGATTTCAGAACAGTGTGCATCACAATGGCGAGACTTCAGAATGGTTTGACATCAGAACGGTGTGACTTCAGAAAGGTGTGATTTCAGAACTGTGTGACTTCATAACGGTGTGCTTCAGAACGGTGTGACTCAGAACGGTGTGCTTCAGAACAGTGTGACTTCAGAAAGGCGAGACTTCAGAACAGCGTGACTTCAGAACAGTGTGCTTCAGAATGGTGTGTTTCAGAACGGTGTGATTTCAGAACGGTATGCTTCAGAACAGTGTGACATCAGAACGGTGTGACTTCAGAATGGTGTGACTTTAGAATGATGTGACTTCAGAATGGTGTGACCTCAGAACGGTGTTCTTAAGAACAGTGTGCTTCAGAACGGTGTGCTTCAGAACGGTGTGACTTCAGAACAGTGTGCTTCACAATGGCGTGAATTCAAAATGGCGTGACTTCAGAACGGTGTGACTTCAGAACGGTGTGATTTCAGAACTGTGTGACTTCAGAAAGGTGCGATTCACAACAGCGTGACTTCAGCATGGCGTGATTTCAGAACAGTGTGACTTCAGAACAGTGTGAATTCAGAAAGGTGTGATTTCAGAACTGTGTGACTACAGAATGGCGTGCTTCAGAACGGCGTGACTTCAGAATGGCATGATTTCAGAATGGTGTGACTTCAGAATGGTGTGACTTCAGAACGGGTGTGAATTCAGAACGATGTGCTTCAGAACGGTGTACTTGAGAACGGTGTGACTACAGAACGGTGTGACTTCAGAACGGTGTGCTTCAGAACGGTGTGATTTCAGAATGGTGTGACTTCAGAACGACGTGACCTCTGAACGGTGTGACTTCAGAACGGTGTGACTTCAGAATGGTGTGACTTTAGAATGATGTGACTTCAGAATGGTGTGACTTCAGAACGGTGTGCTTCAGAACAGTGTGTTTCAGAACGGTATGCTTCAGAACGGTGTGACCTCAGAAGGGTGTGCTTCTGAACGGTGTGACTAATGAACGGTGTGACTTTAGAATGGTGTGACTTTAGAATGATGTGACTTCAGAACAGTGTGACCTCAGAATGGTGTGACTTCAGAACAGTGTGACTTTAGAATGATGTGACTTCGGAACAGTGTGCTTCAAAACGGTGTGATCTCAGAACTGTGTGCTTCAGAACGGTGTGACTTCAGAACGGTGTGCTTCAGAATGGATGTGCTTCAGAATGGCGAGAACTCAGAACGGTGTGACTTCAGAACAGCTAGACTTCAGAATGGCGAGACTTCAGAACGGTGTGCTTCAGAACGGTGTGACTTCAGAACGGTGTGATGTCAGAACAGTGTGACTTCAGAATGGTGTGCTTCAGAACGGCGTGACTTCAGAATGGCGTGACTTCAGAACGGTGTGCTTCAGAACAGTGTGACTTCAGAATGGTGTGACTTCAGAAAGGTGTGATTTCAGAACGGTGTGATTTCAGAACAGTGTGCATCACAATGGCGAGACTTCAGAATGGTTTGACTTCAGAACGGTGTGACTTCAGAAAGGTGTGATTTCAGAACTGTGTGACTTCATAACGGTGTGCTTCAGAACGGTGTGACTCAGAACGGTGTGCTTCAGAACAGTGTGACTTCAGAAAGGCGAGACTTCAGAACAGCGTGACTTCAGAACAGTGTGCTTCAGAATGGTGTGTTTCAGAACGGTGTGATTTCAGAACGGTATGCTTCAGAACAGTGTGACATCAGAACGGTGTGGTTCAGAACAGTGTGACTTCAGAACGGTGTGCTTCAGAACGGTGTGACCTCAGAACGGTGTGCTTCTGAACGGTGTGACTTCAGCACAGTGTGACTTCAGAATGGTGTGACTTTAGAATGATGTGACTTCGGAAAGGTGTGATTTCAGAACTGTGTGACTTCAGAACGGTGCGCTTCAGAACAGCATGACTTCAGAATGGCGTGATTTCAGAACAGTGTGACTTCAGAACAGTGTGAATTCAGAAAGGTGTGATTTCAGAACTGTGTGACTTCAGAACGGTGTGCTTCAGATAATCGTGACTTCAGAATGGCAGGATTTCAGAATGGTGTGACTTCAGAACGGTGTGACTTCAGAACGGGTGTGACTTCAGAACGATGTGCTTCAGAACGGTATACTTCAGAACGGTGTGACTACAGAACGGTGTGACTTCAGAACGGTGTGCTTCAGAACGGTGTGATTTCAGAATGGTGTGACTTCAGAACGACGTGACTTATGAACGGTGTGACTTCAGAACGGTGTGACTTCAGAATGGTGTGACTTTAGAATGATGTGACATCAGAATGGTGTGACCTCAGAACGGTTTGCTTCAGAACAGTGTGTTTCAGAACAGTATGCTTCAGAATGGTGTGACCTCAGAAGGGTGTGCTTCTGAACGGTGTGACTAATGAACGGTGTGACTTTAGAATGGTATGACTTTAGAATGATGTGACTTCAGAACAGTGTGACCTCAGAATGGTGTGACTTCAGAACAGTGTGACTTTAGAATGATGTGACTTCGGAACAGTGTGCTTCAGAACGGTGTGATGTCAGAACTGTGTGCTTCAGAACGGTGTGACCTCAGAACGGTGTGCTTCAGAATGGATGTGCTTCAGAATGGCGAGACCTCAGAACGGTGTGACTTCAGAACAGCTAGACTTCAGAATGGCGAGACTTCAGAACGGTGTGCTTCAGAACGGTGTGACTTCAGTTCGGTGTGACGTCAGAACAGTGTGACTTCATAATGGCATGCTTTCAGAACGGTGTGACTTAAGAACGGGTGTGACTTAAGAACGGGTGTGACTTCAGAACGATGTGCTTCAGAACGGTGAGCTTCAGAACAGTGTGCTTCAGAACGTTGTGAATTCAGAAAGGTGTGACTTCAGAACGACGTGACTTCAGAACGGTGTGATTTCAGAACGGTGTGTCTTCAGAACGTCGTGACTTCAGAACGGTGTGACTTCAGAACGGTGTGACATCAGTTCGGTGTGACGTCAGAACAGTGTGACTTCATAATGGCATGCTATCAGAACGGTGTGACTTCAGAACGGTGTGACTTAAGAACGGGTGTGACTTCAGAACGATGTGCTTCAGAACGGTGAGCTTCAGAACAGTGTGCTTCAGAACGTTGTGAATTCAGAAAGGTGTGACTTCAGAACGACGTGACTTCAGAACGGTGTGATTTCAGAACGGTGTGTCTTCAGAACGGCGTGACTTCAGAACGGTGTGACTTCAGAACGGTGTGACATCAGAACAGTTTGACTTCAGAATGGTGTGCTTCAGAACGGCGTGACTTCAGATTGGCGTGACTTCAGAACAGTGTGACTTCAGAACGGTGTGCTTCATAACAGTGTGACTTCAGAATGGTGTGACTTCAGAAAGGTGTGATTTCAGAACGGTGTGATGTCAGAACAGTGTGCTTCACAATGGCGTGACTTCAAAATGGCGTGACTTCAGAACGGTGTGACTTCAGAAAGATGTGATTTCAGAACTGTGTGACTTCAGAAAGGGGCGCTTCAGAACAGCGTGACTTCAGCATGGCGTGATTTCAGAACAGTGTGACTTCAGAACAGTGTGAATTCAGAAAGGTGTGATTTCAGAACTGTGTGACTTCAGAACGGTGTGCTTCAGAACGGTGTGACTTCAGAATGGCATGATTTCAGAATGGTGTGACTTCAGAACGGTGTGACTTCAGAACGGGTGTGACTTCAGAACGATGTGCTTCAGAACGGTGTACTTCAGAACGGTGTAACTACAGAACGGTGTGACTTCAGAACGGTGTGCTTCAGAACAGCGTGACTTCAGCATGGCATGATTTCAGAATGGTGTGACTTCAGAACGGTGTGACTTCAGAACGGGTGTGACTTCAGAACGATGTACTTCAGAACGGTGTGCTTCAGAACGGTGTGATTTCAGAATGGTGTGACTTCAGAACGACGTGACCTCTGAACGGTGTGACTTCAGAACGGTGTGACTTCAGAATGGTGTGACTTTAGAATGATGTGACTTCAGAATGGTGTGACCTCAGAACGGTGTGCTTCAGAACAGTGTGTTTCAGAACGGTATGCTTCAGAACGGTGTGACCTCAGAAGGGTGTGCTTCTGAACGGTGTGACTAATGAACGGTGTGACTTTAGAATGGTGTGACTTTAGAATGATGTGACTTCAGAACATTGTGACCTCAGAATGGTGTGACTTCAGAACAGTGTGACTTTAGAATGATGTGACTTCGGAACAGTGTGCTTCAGAACGGTGTGATCTCAGAACTGTGTGCTTCAGAACGGTGTGACTTCAGAACGGTGTGCTTCAGAATGGATGTGCTTCAGAATGGCGAGACCTCAGAACGGTGTGACTTCAGAACAGCTAGACTTCAGAATGGCGAGACTTCAGAACGGTGTGCTTCAGAACGGTGTGACTTCAGAACGGTGTGACGTCAGAACAGCGTGACTTCAGAATGGTGTGCTTCAGAACGGCGTGACTTCAGAATGGCGTGACTTCAGAACGGTGTGCTTCAGAACAGTGTGACTTCAGAATGGTGTGACTTCAGAAAGGTGTGATTTCAGAACGGTGTGATTTCAGAACAGTGTGCATCACAATGGCGAGACTTCAGAATGGTGTGACTTCAGAACGGTGTGACTTCAGAAAGGTGTGATTTCAGAACTGTGTGACTTCAGAACGGTGTGGTTCAGAACAGCATGACTTCAGAACGGCGTGATTTCAGAACGGTGTGACTTCCGAACGGTGTGACTTCAGAAAGTTGTGATTTCAGAACTGTGTGACTTCAGAACGGTGTGCTTCAGAACGGCGTGACTTCAGAATGGCATGATTTCAGAACGGTGTGACTTCAGAACGGTGTGACTTAAGAACGGTTGTGACTTCAGAACGATGTGCTTCCGAACGGTGAGCTTCAGAACACTGTGCTTCAGAACGATGTGAATTCAGGAAGGTGTGACTTCAGAAAGACGTGACTTCAGAATGGTGTGACTTCAGAACGAGGTGACTCAGAACGGTGTGCTTCAGAACAGTGTGACTTCAGAAAGGCGAGACTTCAGAACAGCGTGACTTCAGAACAGTGTGCTTCAGAATGGTGTGTTTCAGAACGGTGTGATTTCAGAACGGTATGCTTCAGAACAGTGTGACATCAGAACGGTGTGGTTCAGAACAGTGTGACTTCAGAACGGTGTGCTTTAGAACAACGTGACTTCAGAACGGAGAGACTTCAGAACAGCGTGACTTTAGAACGGTGTGCTTCAGAACGGGGTGCTTCAGAACGGTGTGACTTCAGAACGGTGTGACTTCAGAAGGGCAAGACTTCAGAACGGTGTGCTTCAGAACGGTGAAATTTCAGAACGGTGTGCTTCAGAATGGTGTGACTTTAGAATGATGTGACTTCGGAAAGGTGTGATTTCAGAACTGTGTGACTTCAGAACGGTGCGCTTCAGAACAGCATGACTTCAGATTGGCGTGATTTCAGAACAGTGTGACTTCAGAACAGTGTGAATTCAGAAAGGTGTGATTTCAGAACTGTGTGACTTCAGAACGGTGTGCTTCAGATAATCGTGACTTCAGAATGGCATGATTTCAGAATGGTGTGACTTCAGAACGGTGTGACTTCAGAACGGGTGTGACTTCAGAACGATGTGCTTCAGAACGCTGTACTTCAGAACGGTGTGACTACAGAACGGTGTGACTTCAGAACGGTGTGCTTCAGAACGGTGTGATTTCAGAATGGTGTGACTTCCGAACGACGTGTCTTCTGAACGGTGTGACTTCAGAACGGTGTGACTTCAGAATGGTGTGACTTTAGAATGATGTGACTTCAGAATGGTGTGACCTCAGAATGGTGTGCTTCAGAACAGTGTGTTTCAGAACGGTATGCTTCAGAACGGTGTGACCTCAGAAGGGTGTGCTTCTGAACGGTGTGACTAATGAACGGTGTGACTTTAGAATGGTGTGACTTTAGAATGATGTGACTTCAGAACAGTGTGACCTCAGAATGGTGTGACTTCAGAACAGTGTGACTTTAGAATGATGTGACTTCGGAACAGTGTGCTTCAGAATGGTGTGATCTCAGAACTGTGTGCTTCAGAACGGTGTGACCTCAGAACGGTGTGCTTCAGAATGGATGTGCTTCAGAATGGCGAGACCTCAGAACGGTGTGACTTCAGAACAGCTAGACTTCAGAATGGCGAGACTTCAGAACGGTGTGCTTCAGAACGGTGTGACTTCAGAACGGTGTGACGTCAGAACAGTGTGACTTCATAATGGCATGATTTCAGAACGGTGTGACTTCAGAACGGTGTGACTTAAGAACGGGTGTGACTTCAGAACGATGTGCTTCAGAACGGTGAGCTTCAGAACAGTGTGCTTCAGAACGATGTGAATTCAGAAAGGTGTGACGTCAGAACGACGTGACTTCAGAACGGTGTGACTTCAGAACGGTGTGACTTCAGAACGGTGTGTTTCAGAACGGTGTCATTTCAGAACGGTTTGACATCAGAACGACGTGACTTCAGAACGGTGTGACTTCAGAACAGTGTGACTTCAGAACGGTGTGACTCAGAACGGTGTGCTTCAGAACATTGTGACTTCAGAAAGGCGAGACTTCAGAACAGCGTGACTTCAGAACAGTGTGCTTCAGAATGGTGTGTTTCAGAACGGTGTGATTTCAGAACGGTATGCTTCAGAACTGTGTGACATCAGAACGGTGTGACGTCAGAACAGTGTGACTTCATAATGGCATGATTTCAGAACGGTGTGACTTCAGAACGGTGTGACTTAAGAACGGTTGTGACTTCAGAACGATGTGCTTCCGAACGGTGAGCTTCAGAACACTGTGCTTCAGAACGATGTGAATTCAGAAAGGTGTGACTTCAGAAAGACGTGACTTCAGAATGGTGTGACTTCAGAACGAGGTGACTCAGAACGGTGTGCTTCAGAACAGTGTGACTTCAGAAAGGCGAGACTTCAGAACAGCGTGACTTCAGAACAGTGTGCTTCAGAATGGTGTGTTTCAGAACGGAGTGATTTCAGAACGGTATGCTTCAGAACAGTGTGACATCAGAACGGTGTGGTTCAGAACAGTGTGACTTCATAATGGCATGATTTCAGAACGGTGTGACTTCAGAACGGTGTGACTTAAGAACGGGTGTGACTTCAGAACGATGTGCTTCAGAACGGTGAGCTTCAGAACAGTGTGCTTCAGAACGATGTGAATTCAGAAAGGTGTGACTTCAGAACGGTGTGACTTCAGAACGGTGTGACTTCAGAAGGGCAAGACCTCAGAACGGTGTGCTTCAGAACGGTGAAATTTCAGAACGGTGTGCTTCAGAACGGTATGACCTCAGAACGGTGTGCTTCTGAACGGTGTGACGTCAGCACAGTGTGACTTCAGAATGGTGTGACTTTAGAATGATGTGACTTCGGAAAGGTGTGATTTCAGAACTGTGTGACTTCAGAACGGTGCGCTTCAGAACAGCATGACTTCAGAATGGCGTGATTTCAGAACAGTGTGACTTCAGAACAGTGTGAATTCAGAAAGGTGTGATTTCAGAACTGTGTGACTTCAGAACGGTGTGCTTCAGATAATCGTGACTTCAGAATGGCAGGATTTCAGAATGGTGTGACTTCAGAACGGTGTGACTTCAGAACGGGTGTGACTTCAGAACGATGTGCTTCAGAACGGTATACTTCAGAACGGTGTGACTACAGAACGGTGTGACTTCAGAACGGTGTGCTTCAGAACGGTGTGATTTCAGAATGGTGTGACTTCAGAACGACGTGACTTCTGAACGGTGTGACTTCAGAACGGTGTGACTTCAGAATGGTGTGACTTTAGAATGATGTGACATCAGATTGGTGTGACCTCAGAACGGTGTGCTTCAGAACAGTGTGTTTCAGAACGGTATGCTTCAGAACGGTGTGACCTCAGAAGGGTGTGCTTCTGAACGGTGTGACTAATGAACGGTGTGACTTTAGAATGGTATGACTTTAGAATGATGTGACTTCAGAACAGTGTGACCTCAGAATGGTGTGACTTCAGAACAGTGTGACTTTAGAATGATGTGACTTCGGAACAGTGTGCTTCAGAACGGTGTGATGTCAGAACTGTGTGCTTCAGAACGGTGTGACCTCAGAACGGTGTGCTTCAGAATGGATGTGCTTCAGAATGGCGAGACCTCAGAACGGTGTGACTTCAGAACAGCTAGACTTCAGAATGGCGAGACTTCAGAACGGTGTGCTTCAGAACGGTGTGACTTCAGTTCGGTGTGACGTCAGAACAGTGTGACTTCATAATGGCATGCTTTCAGAACGGTGTGACTTCAGAACGGTGTGACTTAAGAACGGGTGTGACTTCAGAACGATGTGCTTCAGAACGGTGAGCTTCAGAACAGTGTGCTTCAGAACGTTGTGAATTCAGAAAGGTGTGACTTCAGAACGACGTGACTTCAGAACGGTGTGATTTCAGAACGGTGTGTCTTCAGAACGGCGTGACTTCAGAACGGTGTGACTTCAGAACGGTGTGACTTCAGAACAGTTTGACTTCAGAATGGTGTGCTTCAGAACGGCGTGACTTCAGAATGGCGTGACTTCAGAACGGTGTGACTTCAGAACGGTGTGCTTCATAACAGTGTGACTTCAGAATGGTGTGACTTCAGAAAGGTGTGATTTCAGAACGGTGTGATGTCAGAACAGTGTGCTTCACAATGGCGTGACTTCAAAATGGCGTGACTTCAGAACGGTGTGACTTCAGAAAGATGTGATTTCAGAACTGTGTGACTTCAGAAAGGGGCGCTTCAGAACAGCGTGACTTCAGCATGGCGTGATTTCAGAACAGTGTGACTTCAGAACAGTGTGAATTCAGAAAGGTGTGATTTCAGAACTGTGTGACTTCAGAACGGTGTGCTTCAGAACGGTGTGACTTCAGAATGGCATGATTTCAGAATGGTGTGACTTCAGAACGGTGTGACTTCAGAACGGGTGTGACTTCAGAACGATGTGCTTCAGAACGGTGTACTTCAGAACGGTGTAACTACAGAACGGTGTGACTTCAGAACGGTGTGCTTCAGAACGGTGTGATTTCAGAATGGTGTGACTTCAGAACGACGTGACCTCTGAACGGTGTGACTTCAGAACGGTGTGACTTCAGAATGGTGTGACTTTAGAATGATGCGACTTCAGAATGGTGTGACCTCAGAACAGTGTGCTTCAGAACAGTGTGTTTCAGAACGGTATGCTTCAGAACGGTGTGACCTCAGAAGGGTGTGCTTCTGAACGGTGTGACTAATGAACGGTGTGACTTTAGAATGGTGTGACTTTAGAATGATGTGACTTCGGAACAGTGTGCTTCAGAACGGTGTGATCTCAGAACTGTGTGCTTCAGAACGGTGTGACTTCAGAACGGTGTGCTTCAGAATGGATGTGCTTCAGAATGGCGAGACCTCAGAACGGTGTGACTTCAGAACAGCTAGACTTCAGAATGGCGAGACTTCAGAACGGTGTGCTTCAGAACGGTGTGACTTCAGAACGGTGTGACGTCAGAACAGTGTGACTTCAGAATGGTGTGCTTCAGAACGGCGTGACTTCAGAATGGCGTGACTTCAGAACGGTGTGCTTCAGAACAGTGTGACTTCAGAATGGTGTGACTTCAGAAAGGTGTGATTTCAGAACGGTGTGATTTCAGAACAGTTTGCTTCACAATGGCGAGACTTCAGAATGGTGTGACTTCAGAACGGTGTGACTTCAGAAAGGTGTGATTTCAGAACTGTGTGACTTCAGAACGGTGTGCTTCAGAACAGCATGACTTCAGAACGGCGTGATTTCAGAACGGTGTGACTTCCAAACGGTGTGACTTCAGAAAGTTGTGATTTCAGAACTGTGTGACTTCAGAACGGTGTGCTTCAGAAAGGCGTGACTTCAGAATGGCATGATTTCAGAACGGTGTGACTTCAGAACGGTGTGACTTAAGAACGGTTGTGACTTCAGAACGATGTGCTTCCGAACGGTGAGCTTCAGAACACTGTGCTTCAGAACGATGTGAATTCAGAAAGGTGTGACTTCAGAAAGACGTGACTTCAGAATGGTGTGACTTCAGAACGAGGTGACTCAGAACGGTGTGCTTCAGAACAGTGTGACTTCAGAAAGGCGAGACTTCAGAACAGCGTGACTTCAGAACAGTGTGCTTCAGAATGGTGTGTTTCAGAACGGAGTGATTTCAGAACGGTATGCTTCAGAACAGTGTGACATCAGAACGGTGTGGTTCAGAACAGTGTGACTTCAGAACGGTGTGCTTTAGAACAACGTGACTTCAGAACGGAGAGACTTCAGAACAGCGTGACTTTAGAACGGTGTGCTTCAGAACGGGGTGCTTCAGAACGGTGTGACTTCAGAACGGTGTGACTTCAGAAGGGCAAGACTTCAGAACGGTGTGCTTCAGAACGGTGAAATTTCAGAACGGTGTGCTTCAGAATGGTGTGACTTTAGAATGATGTGACTTCGGAAAGGTGTGATTTCAGAACTGTGTGACTTCAGAACGGTGCGCTTCAGAACAGCATGACTTCAGAATGGCGTGATTTCAGAACAGTGTGACTTCAGAACAGTGTGAATTCAGAAAGGTGTGATTTCAGAACTGTGTGACTTCAGAACGGTGTGCTTCAGATAATCGTGACTTCAGAATGGCAGGATTTCAGAATGGTGTGACTTCAGAACGGTGTGACTTCAGAACGGGTGTGACTTCAGAACGATGTGCTTCAGAACGCTGTACTTCAGAACGGTGTGACTACAGAACGGTGTGACTTCAGAACGGTGTGCTTCAGAACGGTGTGATTTCAGAATGGTGTGACTTCCGAACGACGTGTCTTCTGAACGGTGTGACTTCAGAACGGTGTGACTTCAGAATGGTGTGACTTTAGAATGATGTGACTTCAGAATGGTGTGACCTCAGAATGGTGTGCTTCAGAACAGTGTGTTTCAGAACGGTATGCTTCAGAACGGTGTGACCTCAGAAGGGTGTGCTTCTGAACGGTGTGACTAATGAACGGTGTGACTTTAGAATGGTGTGACTTTAGAATGATGTGACTTCAGAACAGTGTGACCTCAGAATGGTGTGACTTCAGAACAGTGTGACTTTAGAATGATGTGACTTCGGAACAGTGTGCTTCAGAACGGTGTGATCTCAGAACTGTGTGCTTCAGAACGGTGTGACCTCAGAACGGTGTGCTTCAGAATGGATGTGCTTCAGAATGGCGAGACCTCAGAACGGTGTGACTTCAGAACAGCTAGACTTCAGAATGGCGAGACTTCAGAACGGTGTGCTTCAGAACGGTGTGACTTCAGAACGGTGTGACGTCAGAACAGTGTGACTTCATAATGGCATGATTTCAGAACGGTGTGACTTCAGAACGGTGTGACTTAAGAACGGGTGTGACTTCAGAACGATGTGCTTCAGAACGGTGAGCTTCAGAACAGTGTGCTTCAGAACGATGTGAATTCAGAAAGGTGTGACTTCAGAACGACGTGACTTCAGAACGGTGTGACTTCAGAACGGTGTGACTTCAGAACGGTGTGTTTCAGAACGGTGTCATTTCAGATCGGTTTGACATCAGAACGACGTGACTTCAGAACGGTGTGACTTCAGAACAGTGTGACTTCAGAACGGTGTGACTCAGAACGGTGTGCTTCAGAACAGTGTGACTTCAGAAAGGCGAGACTTCAGAACAGCGTGACTTCAGAACAGTGTGCTTCAGAATGGTGTGTTTCAGAACGGTGTGATTTCAGAACGGTATGCTTCAGAACTGTGTGACATCAGAACGGTGTGACGTCAGAACAGTGTGACTTCATAATGGCATGATTTCAGAACGGTGTGACTTCTGAACGGTGTGACTTAAGAACGGGTGTGACTTCAGAACGATGTGCTTCAGAGCGGTGAGCTTCAGAACAGTGTGCTTCAGAACGATGTGAATTCAGAAAGGTGTGACTTCAGAACGACATGACTTCAGAACGGTCTGATTTCAGAACGGTGTGTCTTCAGAACGGCGTGACTTCAGAATGGTGTGACTTCAGAACGGTGTGACTTCAGAAAGGTGTGCTTCAGAACGGTGTGATTTCAGAACGGTTTGACTTCAGAACGACGTGAAATCAGAACGGTGTGACTTCAGAACAGTGTGACTTCAGAATGGCCAGACTTCAGAACGATGTGCTTCAGAAAGGCGACACTTCAGAAAGGTGTGACTTCAGAACAGCGAGACTTCAGAATGGCGCCACTTCAGAACGGTGTGCTTCAGAACGGTGTGACTACAGAAGGGTCTGACTTCAGGGCGGTGTGATTCAGAACGGTGAGACTTCAGAAAGGTGTGATTTCAGAACGGTGTGTCTTCAGAACGGCGTGACTTCAGAACGGTGTGACTTCAGAACGGTGTGACTTCAGAACAGTTTGACTTCAGAATGGTGTGCTTCAGAACGGCGTGACTTCAGAATGGCGTGACTTCAGAACGGTGTGACTTCAGAACGGTGTGCTTCAGAACAGTGTGACTTCAGAATGGTGTGACTTCAGAAAGGTGTGATTTCAGAACGGTGTGACTTCAGAACAGTGTGCTTCACAATGGCGTGACTTCAAAATGGCGTGACTTCAGAACGGTGTGACTTCAGAAAGGTGTGATTTCAGAACTGTGTGACTTCAGAACGGTGCGCTTCAGAACAGCGTGACTTCAGAATGGCGTGATTTCAGAACAGTGTGACTTCAGAACAGTGTGAATTCAGAAAGGTGTGATTTCAGAACTGTGTGACTTCAGAACGGTGTGCTTCAGAACGGCGTGACTTCAGAATGGCATGATTTCAGAATGGTGTGACTTCAGAACGGTGTGACTCAGAACGGTGTGCTTCAGAACAGTGTGACTTCAGAAAGGCGAGACTTCAGAACAGCGTGACTTCAGAACAGTGTGCTTCAGAATGGTGTGTTTCAGAACGGTGTGATTTCAGAACGGTATGCTTCAGAACAGTGTGTCATCAGTCCGGTGTGGTTCAGAACAGTGTGACTTCAGAACGGTGTGCTTTAGAACAACGTGACTTCAGAACGGAGAGACTTCAGAACCGCGTGACTTTAGAACGGTGTGCTTCAGAACGGGGTGCTTCAGAACGGTGTGACTTCAGAACGGTGTGACTTCAGAAGGGCAAGACTTCAGAACGGTGTGCTTCAGAACGGTGAAATTTCAGAACGGTGTGCTTCAGAACGGTGTGACCTCAGAACGGTGTGCTTCTGAACGGTGTGACTTCAGCACGGTGTGACTTCAGAATGGTGTGACTTTAGAATGATGTGACTTCGGAAAGGTGTGATTTCAGAACTGTGTGACTTCAGAACGGTGCGCTTCAGAACAGCATGACTTCAGAATGGCGTGATTTCAGAACAGTGTGACTTCAGAACAGTGTGAATTCAGAAAGGTGTGATTTCAGAACTGTGTGACTTCAGAACGGTGTGCTTCAGATAATCGTGACTTCAGAATGGCAGGATTTCAGAATGGTGTGACTTCAGTACGGTGTGACTTCAGAACGGGGGTGACTTCAGAACGATGTGCTTCAGAACGGTATACTTCAGAACGGTGTGACTACAGAACGGTGTGACTTCAGAACGGTGTGACATCAGAACAGTTTGACTTCAGAATGGTGTGCTTCAGAACGGCGTGACTTCAGATTGGCGTGACTTCAGAACAGTGTGACTTCAGAACGGTGTGCTTCATAACAGTGTGACTTCAGAATGGTGTGACTTCAGAAAGGTGTGATTTCAGAACTGTGTGACTTCAGAACGGTGTGCTTCAGATAATCGTGACTTCAGAATGGCAGGATTTCAGAATGGTGTGACTTCAGTACGGTGTGACTTCAGAACGGGGGTGACTTCAGAACGATGTGCTTCAGAACGGTATACTTCAGAACGGTGTGACTACAGAACGGTGTGACTTCAGAACGGTGTGACATCAGAACAGTTTGACTTCAGAATGGTGTGCTTCAGAACGGCGTGACTTCAGAATGGCGTGACTTCAGAACAGTGTGACTTCAGAACGGTGTGCTTCATAACAGTGTGACTTCAGAATGGTGTGACTTCAGAAAGGTGTGATTTCAGAACGGTGTGATGTCAGAACAGTGTGCTTCACAATGGCGTGACTTCAAAATGGCGTGACTTCAGAACGGTGTGACTTCAGAAAGATGTGATTTCAGAACTGTGTGACTTCAGAAAGGGGCGCTTCAGAACAGCGTGACTTCAGCATGGCGTGATTTCAGAACAGTGTGACTTCAGAACAGTGTGAATTCAGAAAGGTGTGATTTCAGAACTGTGTGACTTCAGAACGGTGTGCTTCAGATAATCGTGACTTCAGAATGGCATGATTTCAGAACGGTGTGACTTCAGAACGGTGTGACTTAAGAACGGGTGTGACTTCAGAACGATGTGCTTCAGAACGGTGAGCTTCAGAACAGTGTGCTTCAGAACGATGTGAATTCAGAAAGGTGTGACTTCAGAACGACATGACTTCAGAACGGTCTGATTTCAGAACGGTGTGTCTTCAGAACGGCGTGACTTCAGAATGGTGTGACTTCAGAACGGTTTGACTTCAGAACGACGTGAAATCAGAACGGTGTGACTTCAGAACAGTGTGACTTCAGAATGGCCAGACTTCAGAACGATGTGCTTCAGAAAGGCGACACTTCAGAAAGGTGTGACTTCAGAACAGCGAGACTTCAGAATGGCGCCACTTCAGAACGGTGTGCTTCAGAACGGTGTGACTACAGAAGGGTCTGACTTCAGGGCGGTGTGATTCAGAACGGTGAGACTTCAGAAAGGTGTGATTTCAGAACGGTGTGTCTTCAGAACGGCGTGACTTCAGAACGGTGTGACTTCAGAACGGTGTGACATCAGAACAGTTTGACTTCAGAATGGTGTGCTTCAGAACGGCGTGACTTCAGATTGGCGTGACTTCAGAACAGTGTGACTTCAGAACGGTGTGCTTCAGAACAGTGTGACTTCAGAATGGTGTGACTTCAGAAAGATGTGATTTCAGAACGGTGTGACGTCAGAACAGTGTGCTTCACAATGGCGTGACTTCAAAATGGCGTGACTTCAGAACGGTGTGAGTTCAGAAAGGTGTGATTTCAGAACTGTGTGACTTCAGAACGGTGCGCTTCAGAACAGCGTGACTTCAGCATGGCGTGATTTCAGAACAGTGTGACTTCAGAACAGTGTGAATTCAGAAAGGTGTGATTTCAGAACTGTGTGACTTCAGAACGGTGTGCTTCAGAACGGCGTGACTTCAGAATGGCATGATTTCAGAATGGTGTGACTTCAGAACGGTGTGACTCAGAACGGTGTGCTTCAGAACAGTGTGACTTCAGAAAGGCGAGACTTCAGAACAGCGTGACTTCAGAACAGTGTGCTTCAGAATGGTGTGTTTCAGAACGGTGTGATTTCAGAACGGTATGCTTCAGAACAGTGTGTCATCAGTCCGGTGTGGTTCAGAACAGTGTGACTTCAGAACGGTGTGCTTTAGAACAACGTGACTTCAGAACGGAGAGACTTCAGAACCGCGTGACTTTAGAACGGTGTGCTTCAGAACGGGGTGCTTCAGAACGGTGTGACTTCAGAACGGTGTGACTTCAGAAGGGCAAGACTTCAGAACGGTGTGCTTCAGAACGGTGAAATTTCAGAACGGTGTGCTTCAGAACGGTGTGACCTCAGAACGGTGTGCTTCTGAACGGTGTGACTTCAGCACGGTGTGACTTCAGAATGGTGTGACTTTAGAATGATGTGACTTCGGAAAGGTGTGATTTCAGAACTGTGTGACTTCAGAACGGTGCGCTTCAGAACAGCATGACTTCAGAATGGCGTGATTTCAGAACAGTGTGACTTCAGAACAGTGTGAATTCAGAAAGGTGTGATTTCAGAACTGTGTGACTTCAGAACGGTGTGCTTCAGATAATCGTGACTTCAGAATGGCAGGATTTCAGAATGGTGTGACTTCAGTACGGTGTGACTTCAGAACGGGTGTGACTTCAGAACGATGTGCTTCAGAACGGTATACTTCAGAACGGTGTGACTACAGAACGGTGTGACTTCAGAACGGTGTGACATCAGAACAGTTTGACTTCAGAATGGTGTGCTTCAGAACGGCGTGACTTCAGAATGGCGTGACTTCAGAACAGTGTGACTTCAGAACGGTGTGCTTCAGAACAGTGTGACTTCAGAATGGTGTGACTTCAGAAAGGTGTGATTTCAGAACGGTGTGACTTCAGAACAGTGTGCTTCACAATGGCGTGACTTCAGAATGGCGTGACTTCAGAACGGTGTGACTTCAGAAAGGTGTGATTTCAGAACTGTGTGACTTCAGAAAGGGGCGCTTCAGAACAGCGTGACTTCAGCATGGCGTGATTTCAGAACAGTGTGACTTCAGAACAGTGTGAATTCAGAAAGGTGTGATTTCAGAACTGTGTGACTTCAGAACGGTGTGCTTCAGATAGGCGTGACTTCAGAATGGCATGATTTCAGAATGGTGTGACTTCAGAACGGTGTGACTTCAGAACGGGTGTGACTTCAGAACGATGTGCTTCAGAACGGTGTACTTCAGAACGGTGTGACTACAGAACGGTGTGACTTCAGAACGGTGTGCTTCAGAACGGTGTGATTTCAGAATGGTGTGACTTCAGAACGACGTGACCTCTGAACGGTGTGACTTCAGAACGGTGTGACTTCAGAATGGTGTGACTTTAGAATGATGCGACTTCAGAATGGTGTGACCTCAGAACAGTGTGCTTCAGAACAGTGTGTTTCAGAACGGTATGCTTCAGAACGGTGTGACCTCAGAAGGGTGTGCTTCTGAACGGTGTGACTAATGAACGGTGTGACTTTAGAATGGTGTGACTTTAGAATGATGTGACTTCAGAACATTGTGACCTCAGAATGGTGTGACTTCAGAACAGTGTGACTTCAGAATGGTGTGACTTCAGAACAGTGTGCTTCACAATGGCGTGACTTCAGAATGGCTTGATTTCAGAACAGTGTGACTTCAGAACAGTGTGAATTCAGAAAGGTGTGATTTCAGAACTGTGTGACTTCAGAATGGTGTGACTTCAGAACGGTGTGACTTCAGAACGGGTGTGACTTCAGAACGATGTGCTTCAGAACGGTGTACTTCAGAACGGTGTGACTACAGAACGGTGTGACTTCAGAACGGTGTGCTTCAGAACGGTGTGATTTCAGAATGGTGTGACTTCAGAACGACGTGACCTCTGAACGGTGTGAATTCAGAACAGTGTGACTTCAGAATGGTGTGACTTCAGAAAGGTGTGATTTCAGAACGGTGTGATGTCAGAATAGTGTGCTTCACAATGGCGTGACTTCAAAATGGCGTGACTTCAGAACGGTGTGACTTCAGAAAGATGTGATTTCAGAACTGTGTGACTTCAGAAAGGGGCGCTTCAGAACAGCGTGACTTCAGCATGGCGTGATTTCAGAACAGTGTGACTTCAGAACAGTGTGAATTCAGAAAGGTGTGATTTCAGAACTGTGTGACTTCAGAACGGTGTGCTTCAGAACGGTGTGACTTCAGAATGGCATGATTTCAGAATGGTGTGACTTCAGAACGGTGTGACTTCAGAACGGGTGTGACTTCAGAACGATGTGCTTCAGAACGGTGTACTTCAGAACGGTGTGACTACAGAACGGTGTGACTTCAGAACGGTGTGCTTCAGAACGGTGTGATTTCAGAATGGTGTGACTTCAGAACGACGTGACCTCTGAACGGTGTGACTTCAGAACGGTGTGACTTCAGAATGGTGTGACTTTAGAATGATGTGACTTCAGAATGGTGTGACCTCAGAACAGTGTGCTTCAGAACAGTGTGTTTCAGAACGGTATGCTTCAGAACGGTGTGACCTCAGAAGGGTGTGCTTCTGAACGGTGTGACTAATGAACGGTGTGACTTTAGAATGGTGTGACTTTAGAATGATGTGACTTCAGAACATTGTGACCTCAGAATGGTGTGACTTCAGAACAGTGTGACTTTAGAATGATGTGACTTCGGAACAGTGTGCTTCAGAACGGTGTGATCTCAGAACTGTGTGCTTCAGAACTGTGTGACTTCAGAACGGTGTGCTTCAGAATGGATGTGCTTCAGAATGGCGAGACCTCAGAACGGTGTGACTTCAGAACAGCTAGACTTCAGAATGGCGAGACTTCAGAACGGTGTGCTTCAGAACGGTGTGACTTCAGAACGGTGTGACGTCAGAACAGTGTGACTTCAGAATGGTGTGCTTCAGAACGGCGTGACTTCAGAATGGCGTGACTTCAGAACGGTGTGCTTCAGAACAGTGTGACTTCAGAATGGTGTGACTTCAGAAAGGTGTGATTTCAGAACGGTGTGATTTCAGAACTGTGTGACTTCAGAACCGTGTGCTTCAGAACAGCATGACTTCAGAACGGCGTGATTTCAGAATGGTGTGACTTCCGAATGGTGTGACTTCAGAAAGTTGTGATTTCAGAACTGTGTGACTTCAGAACGGTGTGCTTCAGAACGGCATGACTTCAGAATGGCATGATTTCAGAACAGTGTGACTTCAGAACGGTGTGACTTAAGAACGGTTGTGACTTCAGAACGATGTGCTTCCGAACGGTGAGCTTCAGAACACTGGGCTTCAGAACGATGTGAATTCAGAAAGGTGTGACTTCAGAAAGACGTGACTTCAGAATGGTGTGACTTCAGAACGGTGTGACTTCAGAACGGTCTGCTTCAGAACGGTGTCATTTCAGAACGGTTTGACTTCAGAACGACGTGACTTCAGAACGGTGTGACTTCAGAACAGTGTGACTTCAGAACGATGTGACTCAGAACGCTGTGCTTCAGAACAGTGTGACTTCAGAAAGGCGAGACTTCAGAACAGCGTGACTTCAGAACAGTGTGCTTCAGAATGGTGTGTTTCAGAACGGTGTGATTTCAGAACGGTATGCTTCAGAACAGTGTGACATCAGAACGGTGTGGTTCAGAACAGTGTGACTTCAGAACGGTGTGCTTTAGAACAACGTGACTTCAGAACGGAGAGACTTCAGAACAGCGTGACTTTAGAACGGTGTGCTTCAGAACGGGGTGCTTCAGAACGGTTTGACTTCAGAACGGTGTGACTTCAGAAGGGCAAGACTTCAGAACGGTGTGCTTCAGAAAGGTGAAATTTCAGAACGGTGTGCTTCAGAACGGTGTGACCTCAGAACGGTGTGCTTCTGAACGGTGTGACTTCAGCACGGTGTGACTTCAGAATGGTGTGACTTTAGAATGATGTGACTTCGGAAAGGTGTGATTTCAGAACTGTGTGACTTCAGAACGGTGCGCTTCAGAACATCATGACTTCAGAATGGCGTGATTTCAGAACAGTGTGACATCAGAACAGTGTGAATTCTGAAAGGTGTGATTTCAGAACTGTGTGACTTCAGAACGGTGTGACTTCAGAAAGATGTGATTTCAGAACTGTGTGACTTCAGAAAGGGGCGCTTCAGAACAGCGTGACTTCAGCATGGCGTGATTTCAGAACAGTGTGACTTCAGAACAGTGTGAATTCAGAAAGGTGTGATTTCAGAACTGTGTGACTTCAGAACGGTGTGCTTCAGATAATCGTGACTTCAGAATGGCATGATTTCAGAATGGTGTGACTTCAGAACGGTGTGACTTCAGAACGGGTGTGACTTCAGAACGATGTGCTTCAGAACGGTGTACTTCAGAACGGTGTAACTACAGAACGGTGTGACTTCAGAACGGTGTGCTTCAGAACGGTGTGATTTCAGAATGGTGTGACTTCAGAACGACGTGACCTCTGAACGGTGTGACTTAAGAACGGTGTGACTTCAGAATGGTGTGACTTTAGAATGATGCGACTTCAGAATGGTGTGACCTCAGAACAGTGTGCTTCAGAACAGTGTGTTTCAGAACGGTATGCTTCAGAACGGTGTGACCTCAGAAGGGTGTGCTTCTGAACGGTGTGACTAATGAACGGTGTGACTTTAGAATGGTGTGACATTAGAATGATGTGACTTCAGAACATTGTGACCTCAGAATGGTGTGACTTCAGAACAGTGTGACTTCAGAATGGTGTGACTTCAGAACAGTGTGCTTCACAATGGCGTGACTTCAGAATGGCTTGATTTCAGAACAGTGTGACTTCAGAAAAGTGTGAATTCAGAAAGGTGTGATTTCAGAACTGTGTGACTTCAGAATGGCATGATTTCAGAATGGTGTGACTTCAGAACGGTGTGACTTCAGAACGGGTGTGACTTCAGAACGATGTGCTTCAGAACGGTGTACTTCAGAACGGTGTGACTACAGAACGGTGTGACTTCAGAACGGTGTGCTTCAGAACGGTGTGATTTCAGAATGGTGTGACTTCAGAACGACGTGACCTCTGAACGGTGTGAATTCAGAACAGTGTGACTTCAGAATGGTGTGACTTCAGAAAGGTGTGATTTCAGAACGGTGTGATGTCAGAATAGTGTGCTTCACAATGGCGTGACTTCAAAATGGCGTGACTTCAGAACGGTGTGACTTCAGAAATATGTGATTTCAGAACTGTGTGACTTCAGAAAGGGGCGCTTCAGAACAGCGTGACTTCAGCATGGCGTGATTTCAGAACAGTGTGAGTTCAGAACAGTGTGAATTCAGAAAGGTGTGATTTCAGAACTGTGTGACTTCAGAACGGTGTGCTTCAGAACGGTGTGACTTCAGAATGGCATGATTTCAGAATGGTGTGACTTCAGAACGGTGTGACTTCAGAACGGGTGTGACTTCAGAACGATGTGCTTCAGAACGGTGTACTTCAGAACGGTGTGACTACAGAACGGTGTGACTTCAGAACGGTGTGCTTCAGAACGGTGTGATTTCAGAATGGTGTGACTTCAGAACGACGTGACCTCTGAACGGTGTGACTTCAGATCGGTGTGACTTCAGAATGGTGTGACTTTAGAATGATGTGACTTCAGAATGGTGTGACCTCAGAACAGTGTGCTTCAGAACAGTGTGTTTCAGAACGGTATGCTTCAGAACGGTGTGACCACAGAAGGGTGTGCTTCTGAACGGTGTGACTAATGAACGGTGTGACTTTAGAATGGTGTGACTTTAGAATGATGTGACTTCAGAACATTGTGACCTCAGAATGGTGTGACTTCAGAACAGTGTGACTTTAGAATGATGTGACTTCGGAACAGTGTGCTTCAGAACGGTGTGATCTCAGAACTGTGTGCTTCAGAACTGTGTGACTTCAGAACGGTGTGCTTCAGAATGGATGTGCTTCAGAATGGCGAGACCTCAGTACGGTGTGACTTCAGAACAGCTAGACTTCAGAATGGCGAGACTTCAGAACGGTGTGCTTCAGAACGGTGTGACTTCAGAACGGTGTGACGTCAGAACAGTGTGACTTCAGAATGGTGTGCTTCAGAACGGCATGACTTCAGAATGGCGTGACTTCAGAACGGTGTGCTTCAGAACAGTGTGACTTCAGAATGGTGTGACTTCAGAAAGGTGTGATTTCAGAACGGTGTGATTTCAGAACTGTGTGACTTCAGAACCGTGTGCTTCAGAACAGCATGACTTCAGAACGGCGTGATTTCAGAATGGTGTGACTTCCGAACGGTGTGACTTCAGAAAGTTGTGATTTCAGAACTGTGTGACTTCAGAACGGTGTGCTTCAGAACGGCATGACTTCAGAATGGCATGAATTCAGAACGGTGAGACTTCAGAACGGTGTGACTTCAGAACGGGTGTGACTTCAGAACGATGTGCTTCAGAACGGTGAGCTTCAGAACACTGGGCTTCAGAACGATGTGAATTCAGAAAGGTGTGACTTCAGAAAGACGTGACTTCAGAATGGTGTGACTTCAGAACGGTGTGACTTCAGAACGGTCTGCTTCAGAACGGTGTCATTTCAGAACGGTTTGACTTCAGAACGACGTGACTTCAGAACGGTGTGACTTCAGAACAGTGTGACTTCAGAACGATGTGACTCAGAACGCTGTGCTTCAGAACAGTGTGACTTCAGAAAGGCGAGACTTCAGAACAGCGTGACTTCAGAACAGTGTGCTTCAGAATGGTGTGTTTCAGAACGGTGTGATTTCAGAACGGTATGCTTCAGAACAGTGTGACATCAGAACGGTGTGGTTCAGAACAGTGTGACTTCAGAACGGTGTGCTTTAGAACAACGTGACTTCAGAACGGAGAGACTTCAGAACAGCGTGACTTTAGAACGGTGTGCTTCAGAACGGGGTGCTTCAGAACGGTTTGACTTCAGAACGGTGTGACTTCAGAAGGGCAAGACTTCAGAACGGTGTGCTTCAGAAAGGTGAAATTTCAGAACGGTGTGCTTCAGAACGGTGTGACCTCAGAACGGTGTGCTTCTGAACGGTGTGACTTCAGCACGGTGTGACTTCAGAATGGTGTGACTTTAGAATGATGTGACTTCGGAAAGGTGTGATTTCAGAACTGTGTGACTTCAGAACGGTGCGCTTCAGAACATCATGACTTCAGAATGGCGTGATTTCAGAACAGTGTGACATCAGAACAGTGTGAATTCTGAAAGGTGTGATTTCAGAACTGTGTGACTTCAGAACGGTGTGCTTCAGATAATCGTGACTTCAGAATGGCAGGATTTCAGAATGGTGTGACTTCAGAACGGTGTGACTTCAGAACGGGTGTGACTTCAGAACGATGTGCTTCAGAACGCTGTACTTC